>NC_134498.1:2030103-2330103 GCF_040206685.1 Ascaphus truei
CCTGTAACTGCCTCTGTTTCATATTTTCTGTGTTAATTAAATTAAAGATCAAGGAACAAATGTGATATAACTTTAATAAGAATTGATATGACACAGCCTTCTCCAGCCAGCACCTCTTAGTTTTATTTCCCCCTCTCTTCCTAATATCCTGTATGTCCGGCAACAGGGATATGATAACTATTTACAAATATATTTGGGTACAATACAAGGAGCTTTCAAAATAACTATTCATCCCAAAGGCAGTACAAAGGACTCTGGGCCATCCCTCAAGGTTGGAGGAAAGGAGATTTCACCAGCAACAAAGGAAAGGGTTCTTTACAGTAAGGGCAGTTCAAATTTGGAATTCATTACCCATGGAGACTGTGATGGCAGATACAATAGATTTGTTCAAAAAAAAGGTTGGACATCTTTTTAGAAAGGAAAGGTATACAGGCATATACCAAATAAGATGTTGATCTAGGGAGTAATCTGATTGCCAATTCTTGGAGTCATGAAGGAATTAATTTTTCCCCTTATGAGATATCATTGGATGATATGACTTTGGGTTTTTTTGTTTGCCTTCCTCTGGATCAATAAGTAAGTATAGAAATAGGATAAAGTATCTGTTGTCTAAATTTAGCATAGGTTGAACTTGATGGGCGTACGTCTTTTTTCAACCTTATCTAATATGTAACTATGTATGTAGTAACAGGAAGGGTCAGGAGACAGGGAGGACAGAGGCAGGAGAAACCCCTGACTCTGGCCTTGGGTGTCCCTACTAATACAAACATACAACCCAACATTCAATAACATAGCCCTAATCCCATGTGACGAAGAGGGGTAGGACAGGCACTGCTATCCTTCCTCTGCAATATAGGATGGGGTCCTTTCCCCCCCATGCTGTGACACCTGTATGGGATGATACACTGAAGGAAATTCTGCAGGAGAGGAGGAAGCGATCAGAGGTCTCTCCACCTCCACCTGGGTATCACTGCAGCTTTCTGCCTGTCTGGGAATCACAGCCCAAAACTGCATTTTATAGGGACCTTAAAAAATGAAACTGTCCCTGCAACATCAGGACTGCTGGGAAGTCTGGGTCTGTATTAGGATTAAGATACAGTAGAGGCAACGTTTATTCTAACATTTGCCGTAAACTAGCCGGGTTACATTCTGGGTATGTGCTGGGTATGTGCTGGGTATGTTCTGGGCTAGTTTGAGGCACGTTTAAGGCATTTCTGCATTGACTAACGACCCATAGGATTAACACAGCAGGGATCCCTGGCAGTCCAATTCAGTTTGAATGGGACTGCCAGGGACCCCCCGCTATTAATCTGATAGGCCATTAATCAATGCAGAAATGCTGGGGCTAGTTTAAGGAAAGTTTAAGGCTTGTATTCAGAATGTACCTGGGTGTTTCCTGGGTTTTTTGGGGAATTGCCACTGGTTTTTGTTAGAATAAGAGTTGCCTCTACTGTATAAAGCATTGTCTGTGCAAGTGTGTATAGGAAAGATGGAGAGATAACCACGTTGTGTGGATGCTGCTCTTAGCGAGTTCTGTGTCTCTGAGACGTAACATCTATTCTGCTGTCTCTGCCTGTCTCCTGTGACAGGACCATCGGTTTCTCCTCATGGAGTTTTAGCTAGGTCCCCCCTGGGTTCACTTTTTCCTTCCACTTACCTCCGATGCAAGGGGGAAGTTGTGGTGGTGGCTGGAGCAGCGAGCATGTCGCCGGGAGCTCCGCAGTGCACCCGGCTAGTGGGGGCCACCATCTTTTAAGTCGCGCATGCGCATTGCCGATTTGCGCATGCGCAGTGGCAAGCTAAGTTGCGGCGGCCCTTATCGATACACGCACATGCGCAGTGATGTGAGGGAAGCGGCGGCCAATAACAAGGGAGCTCTGCTAGTGACTACAACACCCAGAAGCCTCTGGGAAGTACTCCATGTGACGTTACACAGCCAGTAGGTCTGAAGCTTTCTACTGGCAGAGGAATTGATACATTTGGCATGTCTGGGACCATGCCAGTCAGAAGAGGGACCTCTAAGGAGCAGGTAGTGTCCAGGGAGTCGTGCTCCCCTGGGCTAGTCCAAACCTTTCCCGTTAGGCCCCAGTTAGGCCCTGACTCACTGTAGCTTGTGGCTGCTATAGGGAAAGACCATAGTCAGGGACCTTTCCCCAGTAGCTGCACAAAGTCAAGTACAGCACCGGTGAGATGCCACACGGTGACTGCAGCCTGTGGACTGGGAACAGACTAGCTACACGGTAAAGATGGTAATGTGATATTATCCACGGCGGAATTCACCCCATGCGGAGACGGGTGACAACGTTGGATCAGATGGATCCTCCTTTTATTCTGCAATACCCAGATGATGGAGCCCTGGGCTGGTACCTAACCGAGTGCACTACCACTCCACGGGATAGCGCTATCTCCAACACTTTGGGTGGCCTTGACATTGGGAAGGGACATCAGGGAATTGGTGCCTGGCAACCAATGTACTCTAGGGACACTCACTGTTTGTTTCAGGTTGGGGTCCATATTACTATGTGGTACAGGGTACCAATATAATTGTGTGCAGTAAAAGTTGTTAGCATATATTTGTGTGCGTGCATCATTAGTATTGTTCCTGTAAGAAGATTATCCCACCACGTTGGGATCCCTTGCAGGGGGAGACGCTGTCACCCGACGAATCAGGTACATCCCAGGATCCCAGCGGCGGAGGTTCAGGCCTTCTGTGAGCCACAGGTAACACACCAAACACACAATAGCAACCACATCTTCCATGGGGGGGGGGGGAAATGCTACATTTGGAGGCACTGCTGAGATCTCAGACCTGGGGTGCCCTACTCAAAGTCAAAGTTAGCCGTTCATATTCCCAGCATGTTCTCTCCGTCCAAACAGGTTCAAGACTGGACTCTGGAACTGAAAGATTATCCCCGACACGTTGTTGCGGTGGGGGACGTAACCTCTGGCATCACTGTCACGGTAACTTATGACAAGATATAATATACACCAAATAACTGGGTTGAACTGAACGAGGCTTAGATATAATAAAGTATATTTATTCCTTAAATAAGTGAACACAGCAATATAGTACAAATAACAGGCAAGAAGGTAACACTTACTTAGGGTTTGGAATGAAGAAGTATCAGATAGCAATTCTCCAGCAATCAGGTATCAATCAAGAAGTAATCAGAAGACAAAGACTGTAGGGTTGACAACAGTTTATATACCTTTGTAACCCTATTCTTGACATTGAGTACAGGCTATTGGAGAATAATTACAGTGGCGGCCGATCTGAGTCTAAGACGGCTAGATCCGCGGTTCTCAGATTATCCCGGTTAGGTGCGTTTTTTTGTCGTTTTCGCCCGGAGTGAACTGCGTTATTTTCGCGCTCGTGATATTAGCATTTTATTCTCGCTGTCTGCAATACTGCAATGCTGTGTAAAAACTCAGGGGGGCGTTTGCGAGCTGTTGTCTTGGAAGTCTAATACCTTCGCGGTTCAACATATGTCAGTACACAGTCTGTGTGTGCGCGCGCAGTAATTGTAAATTTGCATATTTAAAGTATACATGCATTTGCAGTGCTGTGCTGCTGTACGGTATGTCACATTTGAAAATTGTTGAAACGCATAGACGTGTACAGTACTGTAACAGTGTCACATTTCGGCATATACAGTGCTCTCCCCTCGCTCAGGATAATTAACTGCACTGCAGGGTATTTCAACTTGTTATCTTCTGTGCAATGCAGTACATCTCTCCCACACCATTCCTTTGAACGTGTGTCTGGTTTCAATCACATTCCTGCTTGACAGCAGGAATTTACTGCGCATGCGCCTGTTACTTCGCCCACCACTGCTTGCTTGCCTGAGTGAGTGACCAAAAAAAATTTAAAAATTTTATTGTAATTTTTTTTTCTCCACAAGAGACTGCAAAACAATTCTTACTGTATTATGATATTCAATCTGTGCTGTAGTTTTTGACTGCGACCCTGCACATGGTTGATTTGTGTGCTTTTTACGTACTGTATTTGGGGGTGTATTATTATGATGAACTGCCTTTTGAAAACAAAGTATGTCTTTAGCTTTGAACTTCATGCAGATGTACCCTGCAGCCCCCTCCCCCATGAACGCTAGCTCAAGGATTTGAAATTCCAGGGAGTCGTTAATTTTCTGAATCTTGCCATTGTGTTCTTAATCCATCCATAGCCGACCTACAAAGCCTCACTGCGCCTGCGTGTAATTCTCTTTGAGATGGGAGCTAGCTGCTTACTGTGCATGAGTCACCCAACCCCCCCCCCTCTCCACAGAGTCGTTAATTTTCTGAATATTGCCATTGTGTTCTTAATCCGTCCATAGCCGACCTACAAAGCCTCACTGCACCTGCGTGTAATTCTCTTTGAGATGTGCCTGTAACTTCACCCACCACTGCTTGCTTGAGTGCCCCCCCCCAAAAAAAATTTAATTATAATTTTTAACTGTTATTTTATCCACAAGCCTGCAAAAACAATCTTGATATTACGATATTAAATCTGTGCGTTTGCCTGCACATGGTTGATTTGTGTGTTTTTTATGTACTGTATTTGGGGGGGTGTAGGGATCAAATTACAGTATTATGATGAACTGCCTTTTGAAATTACTGTACTCTACAGTACAGTATGTTATTTCTTTGAACTGCTGCACAACTAATCCTTCATCCCTCCCCCATGCACACACAAACTCTTATCGACAGACACCTCCACAAAGTCATTCATTTTCTGAAGTTAGTTAGTCATTGTGTTTTTAATCCGTCCCTAGCCGAGCGTCAATCACCTCACTGCGCCTGCGTGTACTCTAATCCTTTTAGAGATTGAAGCTTGCTGCTTACTGCACATGAGTCACCCAACCCCCTCTCTCCACAGAGTCGTTAATTTTCTGAATATTGCCATTGTGTTCTTAATCCGTCCATAGCCGACCTACAAAGCCTCAGTACGCCTGCATGTAATCACCCTCCCCCCAACCCTTTGAGGCTTTCTTTACGGTAACGCTTTGAAAAATCCCTTCTCGATTTTGAATGTAAATCCGATTTGCACAGCATTGTGAGAATTGAGAGTTAAAAAAACCCTTAACTGATTCATTGGTGTACTGTAGGGGGGGGGGGGGGTTGTTGTAAATGATTATGACTAGCAGGAATGTGAATAAATATTTATTTTATTTTATCAGGAACCAAAAAATACAAATATAAAAATAATCATGAATAATACATAATACAGTCTTTATTAACTTCTTTTGGCAGATTGAAATTGGATAAACATTTAGAAAACATTTCTAATGGGGAAACATGAATAATGCACATTTATAAGAATATTATTTAATAATATATACTGTAATGTATAATATATATATATATATATATATATATATATATATATATATATATATATATATATATATATATATATATATATATATATAGTCATGGTATGGAGATTTGCTCTCACGGTTTGGTTAGGAGGCAGATGCTTGTCCCATATGTAGCATATAGACGTGTGGTAACCAGGGGATCCTGATGACCAAAGAAGACAGCACACTGCAAAGTTGATGTCAAAAATGTGTATTATGAAACACAGGGCCGCCAACGTTTCAGTCCTCACAACGGGACCTTCCTCAGGGCAGTGCACAACAGACTAATACAAGCACCCATATATACCCCTAAAGACAAACATAAAATCACCTGAAAACAATCATAAAAAATCCAAATTACCATCCCAGGTACAACCCAGAACACGTCACAGCCAATCGAACATACTGATATTGACCAGTGATAATGGGGAAAGGCGGGGTTGCAATATATTGGGAAAACTATAAGATCCTTAAAAACCCGTATATTGGAACACATAGGAAACATAAAAAGAAAATTGACCACACACAGTGTTTCAAATCATTTTTATTTATCACACAATTCAGATCCTAAAGGGTTCAAATTTAAAGCCATCGAACAGGTTATGCCTCACTGGAGAGGGGGTAATAGAGATAAAGCACTGATAAAAAGAGAATCATATTGGATGTTCGAACTAAAAACCATGTCTCCTGCTGGTCTGAATTTGGAATTTGATTTGAAACCTTTTCTATAATGTTACTTATGCCCTGTTTCTTGTTTCCACAATAGATTTCATCTATTCCTATGAATCAACTATGCTTTATAATTAGCTAGTTTCCCTGTTCTGACTCATATTGTTTTACTTACTGCCTATTTATTTCATATATACCTGTTTTTATGTTTATATTTTTATAATGTTTATTTAAACATTTTTTATATCTATGCATTAGCATTTTTAAAGATACATTTCTGCATTAAATTTTCAACATTGATTGATTGTATTATTTTTTGGACCTCTGCATATGTAAGATGTAGAGGGATTAATTACATGTCTCTTTCTATCTCATGTGTATCCACTCAGTATAATCGTTAACCCAATTAAAATCTAGTTAGCCATTCACCAATGGGAACTAAGTTAGGGGTATATATGCATCCCACACCCATCACAAAGTCACTCCTGATGAAATCGATGAGATGAAACGCGTAGAGTGACGTCTGTACTACTGGCCGGAACCCCTAGAAGCCGATGACATCACTTCCTGTGCAGTTGGAACGCAAACCAGTGACACGCACGCCACGGAAGGAGGGGAACCAGATACACCATCTATCCGGCTGCTGAGATCCACTGCGTGTGATCGAAATGCTTTTAAACTTTTGAAATCATGTGAGTGTAATACCTTTCACTTACCTTTTATAAATTCTTGGTATACAGTCTGCGCTATGTCCAGTATTCTTTTCTAAGGTCTCTTGGATTCTATATGGGGCAGTGATTGATTTTGTGAATACAGTGTGACATCCATACTCTGGGAAAGATACCTTTACGTGCCTTTAACCTTCTCACACTTGTGAGTACATCTGCATTAGATCAGCCAATTCATTTAATTTGTCACAGCAATATTGCACTATCTATATACATTTTTGTTTTCACATATCCCTGCGCTTCCCGGAGATTCATCCCTACTTCTCAACACGAGGACTGACAGAGCAATCCTCACCGGGTCATAGCAGCACCTGTTTTATGTGTTTGCATAAGTATCACCTTTTGATTATTATTATCACTACGATTATATGTATAGCTAGTATTTTTATATAGAGCGCCACTATTAGATAAGTTTCCTTTTTCACAACCCACAACACGTCACAGCCAATCGAACATACTGATAACTGACCAGTGATAATGGGGAAAGGCGGGGTTGCAGACCTGCCTAAGACATGCAGATGAGCATACAGTTGTATTTGCATATTTGCTTTCCTGTGGAGGGTTTTTGTCACTTTTTTTACTCACCATAACTTAACTCAGTATTATATATATATATATATATATATATATATATATATATATATATATATATATATATATATTTATATATATATATATTTATATATATATAGTAATATTGTTTTTTCCGTCTTTATCTTGTTCCTCATTCTGTGTACAGTACAGTAGTTCATTGAGAGAGGAGAGGTTTTGTATACATCATTACTGCTGTGTATATACTGTACATTTTACTGTGCAAATAGATTAGACTGGACACAAAACCCCACCTCCCCCCAGGCCACCCGTTTTTCCTGAAACGACAAGAAAACAAAAAATTAGTGCAGTTATGTGCGTACTGTATTATGGCATTGTGTGATGTGTAGTTCTACTGTAGATGGCTGGTGCTGCTTTCTCTGGAAAGAAAAAAAATTGAGCAGTTAGTAGGCAGTTACTGTAGTACTGTCAAACTATTCTATACTGGAACTACTGTATACTCTGACAACTGTTAAATACTATGTACTGTAACCTGATGGCTGGTGCTGCTCCCTCTGTAAAGAAAAAACTGTAACTACTGTATACTTTGACTATTGGGAAAGAACAAATCTGTGCCATACTTACCTGTATCATACTGTACTTACAATACTACAGCACAGTACTACTTTCCTGATGCTTGCCCATTACGCGCGATGACAATGGGCAACACAGTGGCAATATGGTCTATATATTTATTGCAGTGTTCCACGATGAGTATATCGTTCCAAAAACATCAAGACCACGACAGGAGACAACACGGTGACCAAGACCGGAAGAAAGCTTCCTCCCAGACAACCCACCATCGCCCGTTGCCTCAAGCACACCTGCTCTCAGAAGACCTACATTCGCTCGCATCGATATGGTGCCCGACATTACCCTGCACGATCTGACACCGGCGCTTAGGGAGAAGTATAGGTGATGAGTGCGGGTGCACCCCACAAGTATGCCTTGTTACTTTTTAAGCACCATGTTCCCTACTTGTTGTACTGCGACTGGGCCTTCAAAGTGAACTATGACGGAAATCGCGTAAAAAAGGCGCTTCCTGCCAATTTCAGAAAGAACATTCTGGATGAAATGCGGCGCTTTTATCCAATTACAGATCCTGTAATGAAAGGCGTTCGAGACTGCATTAATGGCGTTTTGCGCCATGCAAGGAATCAGCCGTGGACGGACAATGTGGTGGACTTTCTGGATTAATCACGGGAACTGTAAGACCGTGCTGTTGTGTTGAACTGTGCTGTACTGTACATGTTTTGACCTGCTGTACTTAAATAAAGAAGATGTTGTGTGTTTTTTAACTTGTATTTAGACAGACATGTTTTAACTTGCTGTACACACACAGGACCTGCACAATTCCAGTCCCTGAGGGCCGCAAACAGGCACGGTTTTCAAGGTTGTCCTGAAAACCGGGCCTGTCTGCTGCTTTCGAGGACTGTAGCGGTGCAGGCCTGACTGACTGTTTTGCACACCATCCCACTGTACTGTATACTGTGTGTTTCTTTAATAATGTAGATGTTGCATTTTATATACTGTATTTTTTGAATAAAGAATTTTTTTAATCACAGGTAAGGCCAATACTGTTGTGCTGAACTGTATTGTACATGTTTTGACCTGCTGTACTTAAATAAAGATGATGTTGTGTGTCTTTAAACTTGTATTTAGACCGAAATGTTTTAACTTGCTGTGCACACACACAGGACCTGAGGGCCGCAAACAGGCACAGTTTTCAAGGTTGTCCTGAAAACCGGGCCTGTCTGCTGCCCTCGAGGACTGTACTGGTGCAGACTGTTCTGCACACCATCCCACTGTATATGTTTTGACTTGCCGTTCTTTGATAAAGGAGATGTTGCGGTTTGTATATTTTATGAATAAAGAATTTGTTTTTAAAACATGTGACTGTAAACCATACATTTACTTTCTATACATAAATGTTTTCACAACTGTAGCAGTAAACCATACACCTGTTGATGTTTTGAATTGCTGTGCACTTAAAATGTTTCTACATTGTACAGTATTTGTAAATAAATGTTTTTGTACTTACTCCACCAATAAAAGAACATGTTGATTTGTTTTACATTGTTCCATTGGCTCCTTTGCTATTGTAACAAAATACAGTGTTTCTAGAATGTACACTACTGTCCAGGCACACTGTACTGTATACTGTAGGCATGCTCAGTACAAGAGTATTAAAAAAAATAGAAGACACATACAGTATAGTACTGTACTCTATGTACTGGCACTGTATAGAAGACACATACTGTATGTAAAGTACTGTAATTCATGTAGAATAAATGCATCGTTTTTATTTTTTCGGGTTTATTACACAGTATACTGTTTATTAAAAAGTATTGTACAGTATACTGTACGGCCGCAAAACATCAGCATAGTGTACATCAGCCACTAAACTGTAGACTCCGGTACGTGGGTTTTTAAATCCTATTCAGAAATGTGCAGGCATTGTTACACAAAGCGATATTATCCATCAAAATCCCTCCATTAGCCATTTTCTTTTCTGAGGAAAAACAAAAAGAAAGGTTTTACTTTTCTCGGGGGGCGTCTCCTGTTCACATGCGCATGCGCCTACCGTCGGTGTAATGACACGCATACTGTATGCGTTTCAAGAAGGTTCCAATGCGCATGCGCCTAGCGTTTCACCAATAGTTCAGTATCTGCAGTACAGTACTGTACAAGCTGCTCAGCCAATAATATTGCTTACAGGAGAATCGCTTGACTTTTGAATCGCACCGATATTGATACTGTATTGTCAAAATAAAAAAAACACAGAAAATAATACGGCAACAATACTCACCATAGAATTTCCCATTCAGCTGGTGCTGGTGCTGGTCCACTGCCAGTCCAGCGCTTTTGATCATCCACGTCGATAGTTTGCAGCGGGACTAGTCCACCTGTAGTCAGCTGATGAGGCTGGAAATTGCTTAAGTACATGCAAGCTTGATCAAAATTGCACGCGAAATCCGGCTCAGGCTCAGGGTTGTCACTGACGGCCGGACCGTCATTGGAAGCCGGTGCTGGTGCATTGCTTGGCAGCGACTGTCGTTTCTTAGTTGGTTTTAACACGACCCTTTGCCTTTTGCCGTTTGCATGATCATAGATACAGGAAAAAGCCGGTGATACACACCAATACCCTCCAACAAATTGTGGCTTAATACGATAAAAACAGGGATCGCTACATAACATTTTCCTTATTGCACGCTTCCACGTATGAGGAGCTGGCGAAAATTTGTAAAAGTGTCATAGTTTTCGATAAAATACTGATAAATTTGAACAACTGTTGCCATCTTATCATCTGTTGCATTAATCCCGGCCCATATCAAATACACGTAACTTCTGTTGGGTTTTTGGAAAACGGGCTGCACTTGAACATTCATGGCGGGCGGGTCTCTGGAGAATACTGTAACCGAAACTGGTCTTTGTCTTTCTTTAATATGAAAAGCCTAAATTGATACATTTTTGCAACCTCTTCCTTCAGTCTCAAGGGCAAGTTACAATTGCACACTGTGGTATCTTTTTTAAAGGAAACACCGGCAAGTCGACACATTACTGAAGCGCATGCGCATTACAATTCATGAATATCTGCCATCTGGCGGACACACGAAGAATTTCAACCTATTAAATCCGAACCATTCTCAATAAACGCATCAACCGCGCGTCAACCGCGCGTCAACCGCACATGACCCGCGCATGACTCGCGGCTGGGAACGCAAAATGAATGTGGCATGCTCCAGGTGAAGTGCGTCACATTCCAGGAAAAAGCCAGGGAAAAACCGGCGATGTGTTAGACTCAGATGTGCCGCAGCAGTACCTGTACCCAATCTCTAACGGGTTAACACAGTTTAACCCATGCCCCCTAGCTAGTTGGCCCATGCGTACTGGGACTCTGAGGGTCTCATTTCTATAGCCCCACATCTAAATCAGGGGCGCCGGCCAGTCTACCAGATGGAGTATCTGGCAGGATCTTCCTTGTTTGTAAGTGTGAGTTATAGCACCTACAAACCACTCCAGCTTCATGCTTCTCCGCCCTCATGTAAACAGTTAGAGTGGCTGAGTCTTTTGATCATTGCCTGGTTCCTAGACTTTGGGACCAGTTGCATTCCTTAGTGTGCAGGAATCTTCGCGGGCTTTTGTCCCCGCTTTGAAATACAGTATTATAGTAAATACACCAACATTTTAAAGTAACCGGTTCCGTTGGGTCCAGCCTGTCCACTATAGGGTCCAAGTTTCAGCCCGCTATGACCTTCAGAACCAGAGATATGCAAATACCACATAAACCGTTTCTTATTTTATTACAAAATTCTCCGGTGTAAAATAAATCACAGTTTTTCACTCATTCCCCATTGAAAACAACGGGCTCCGTCACCATAGGCTTTCAATGGTGAACCTCTGCCATTGGCGGCTATGGGAGTCTGCCGCCATAGACTTTCAACGGGGCATCGCCGCTGTTGAAGCCTATGGGGTTTCTCCACCATAGCCGGTCAATGGGAAACGGTCGCCATTGAAGTCTATGGGAAAAACTCACGAACATTTATGGTGGTCCATACTCCGTCGGGTTGGTCAGAGAGGGTCGGGAATGGTTCTGCGGTCATGCCGGAACAGTGACTACAGGCAACCCAAACCACGGCCCTCTGGACCCTCCAGAACCGGAGATACGGGCTTATGATTTTCAGGGTTAAGGACTTAGCCGTTTTCTCGTGCTGCTTCTGCCGTTGCCATTGAAACCTACGGCGCGACCCACTCAGCCAGCACGACCCTTTCCGGGGGTCCTGGATTCTTGGACCCGGTGGTGGTCAAGTGAGGGGAGGCCTAGGAACTAGGGGCAAAAATAATTTTATTTCTGGGTGCCCTAGAACCTAAGATTCCCACGCCACTTGTCGTTGAACTTGAACTAACAGTGATGAAAGCTCTTTTTCAGATATTGTATCCGCTTTGCGATTTTGCGGTTTGGACGGCTGCCAACTCGTTCCTGGAAAGCGCCATCGAGGAATCTCCATTGAAGTCAATGAGCCCATTGCCTTACAATGGGAAACCGCCGCTCCTCCTCTCGGACGCCACCTGCTGGTCTTCGAGGGAAACAGGTCCAAAACAGCTAGATCCGCCATTGAAATGAATGGAGCTCCAATGGCGGCCTATGGGACTCTGCAAAATGGTGCCTGAAAAGGCGGGAAAATTAAACAAAGGGCTATAATCACTATTCAACTATTAACCCTTGCCCTCCCGGATGGATCCCAGTGTGTGTGTGGTGCAGACACTTACATGATAATAAAACATAGGGACAGGGGAACATACATTTTCATGTCATAGCAAGGTGTAAACCACATTCCTGGACCGCAGTCCAGTTAACCCCTTGCCTCCCTGGTGAGGTCAGGGGTGGCCATATGGGGTGCAACCCCTTTAAAACCGAGCCAATCCCCCTCTCCCTCTACACCTCCCCTTCTTAATGGGTGACCTGTGGCCCACTGGCCCTAACGGGGAGTGGGACACTGCTGGCACCATTAATGAATTCAGTCTCAGAGGGATAGTCCTGACGTGAAAGTCGATCAGCATTGCTGTTCTCACTACCCTTTGTGCTGAATGGTGATCTCAAATTCTTGCAAATCCAAGCTCCACCTTAGCAACTTTGCATTCTCCCCTGATGCCCTTTGCAGCCAACTCAGGGGGTTGTGATATGTGAGGACCGTGAAAGCCCTTCCATACACATAGGGCTGGAGCTTTTTGAGTGCCCACACAATTGCCAAGCACTCTTTCTCAATGGTGGCATATGCCACCTCCCTGGGGAGTAGTTTGCAGCTGAGGTACACCACAGGGTGCTCTCTGCCGTCTTCCCCCACTTGGCTCAACACAGCCCCAATCCCGTAGTCCGAAGCATCAGTCTGTATAAGGAAATGTTTGGTATAGTATGGGGCAGCCAGTATGGGGGCCCCAGCAAGTGCAGTTTTCAGTGCCTGAAACGTAGTTTCACATGCAGGAGTCCAGGTGATAAGCACAGGCAGTTGCTTTCTGGTCAAATCAGTCAGGGGTTTGGCCATGGCGCTGTACTGTGGGACAAACGTCCTATAGTACCCTGCGATGCCCAAAAATGCCATGAACTTTTTCTTGTTTTTTGGAACAGGCCACTGAACTATGGCTTCTACCTTGGCTGGCTCTGGTTTGAGGTGCCCTCCACCCACCCTGTGCCCTAAGTACAGGACCTCTGCCATCCCTACCATACACTTTGTGGGTTTCAAGGTAAGCCCAGCCTCCCTGATTCTGTCTAGCACCACAGCTACATGTCCTAGGTGGGAGTCCCAGGAATTACTAAAGACAGCAATGTCATATAAGTAAGCCCTGCCATAGCTCTGCATCCCTTCCAGTAACCTATTGACCAGGCGTTGGAAGGTAGCCGGGTCATTCTTCATCCCAAATGGCATCACTAAAAACGCATAGAGGCTAGAGAACTAGGGGCAAAAAGAATTTTATTTCTGGGTGCCCTAGAACCTAAGATTCCCACGCCACTTGTCGTTGAACTTGAATTAACAGTGATGAAAGCTCTTTTTCAGATATTGTATCCGCTTTGCGGTTTTGCGGTTTGGACGGCTGCCAAGTCATTCCTGGAAAGCGCCATCGAGGAATCTCCATTTAAGTCAATGAGCCCATTGACTTACAATGGGAAACCGCGGCTCCTCCTCTCGGACGCCACCTGCTTGTCTTCGAGGGAAACAGGTCCAAAACAGCTAGATCCGCCATTGAAATGAATGGAGCTCCAATGGCGGCCTATGGGACTCTACAAAATGGTGCCTGAAATGGCGGGAAAATTAAACAAAGGGCTATAATCACTATTCAACTATTAACCCTTGTCCTCCCGGATGGATCCCAGTGTGTGTGTGTGGTGCAGACACTTACATGATAATAAAACATAGGGACAGGGGAACATACATTCTCATGTCATAGCAAGGTGTAAACCACATTCCTGGACCGCAGTCCAGTTAACCCCTTGCCTCCCTGGTGAGGTCAGGGGTGGCCATATGGGGTGCAACCCCTTTAAAACCGAGCCAATCCCCCTCTCCCTCTACACCTCCCCTTCTTAATGGGTGACCTATGGCCCACTGGCCCTAACGGGGAGTGGGACACTGCTGGCACCATTAATGAATTCAGTCTCAGAGGGAAGCGGAGCAGAGCGGATGGATATTGATCTTTACCTTTTCACTTCAATCCCCCTCTCCCTCTACAATCACCCCCTGAGAAGTCGTTGATCGACTCAGGCCCCTCCTGGGATTTGCCTATGTCTGGCAAATAGGGCAAAAATGGTATCCCACTTTATGCTGGTACATCCTCATCATGGTAACCCTCCATGAAGTAAGGGAGGACGACACCCCGTGGCCCTACACTTTCTGGGAGCCCTGCCTCCGGGCTGTCCGGTCATCTTTCCTGAACTGTCCATGCCAATGGTGACTTCCAGTCCCAAACTCTTTGACAAAATGCCCTACCAAGATCCCCTTCTACCTAGGGTGATTTTCAGTCCCGGGACCCTGCTGGAGGCACCCCTCATAACTGAACACCAGACCAGTCTAGGACTCATATCTAGCCCAAGGTCAAGAGCTGCTCAACACTTATCCCCAGGGAACTCTGCATTGGGAGTGACTCTACCCCAGCTGGTAGAAGCCCTGAACCAGTCATCCCATTCCCACCAATACCGCAAGCTCAAGGCATTCTCAGGGATCTGGCCCACACCTTATGGCGAGGCCGAGTTTGAAGAATGGAAGGACCATACAGGACAAGTGCTCTCTGAGTGGACCTGCTCCGACACCATAAAGCGGCAACGAATCATCGAGTGCCTACGACTGCCTGCCGCCCATATGGTACAGTTCTACAACTATTGTCACCCTAATACTGATGCACAAGTGCTAATACATGCACTAATCAAGACATATGGTGTCCCCGATTATGCCGTCTCCATACTGGCCCGGTTCTACGCCCTCACGCAAGTCGAGGGAGAAGACGTGTTGGAGTTCCTTCATCGGATCCAGTTGGCTCTATGGCCTCTGGTAAAGAAAGAGGTTATCCCCGTGGCACAGGCCGATGGTCTGCGCGGCCAGCAACTTCTGCGGGGTGCTTTACCTATGCACCCGGTGGCTACACGTGTCAGTTGCACCCTCTCAACAGACCAGTCTCTAAGTTTCAAAGACTTGATGGATAGAGTACAAGCCCAAGAGAGTACATTACGGCTGCACTTATCCAAGCTGCCTAGTGACTCTGCAAAAAGAGAGAGGACTGCTGCTTCCGCCAAGAGATATTGCAAGGATGAACTAAAAAGTGTGTCGACCCCAAGGGCCAAGACGACTGAAAGCAACGAGGACCATGTGACGGGGAAGGGGTGCCCAGCAAGTCATAAAGGAGTCACCCTCATTGGGCACCCCCTTCCACCGTCTGGGAAGTGAGGGGTTAACCATAAATGTACTTATAAAACATATATTCCCCTGTTTCACAACCAAAAGGTACGTCCCTTGGTTATCCTATTCCCACATTTAGAGGGTATTAATGTATTTTTATTCCCCTGCCTCAGGGCAAACTGTGTTCTATGTGAAAGAAATGTATATGGGTACAATTATTGGTGTTTGTACCTGTACAGTGTATGCATCAACCACATACCCTGGGATCAGGCCGTGAGGGAAAGGGTTAATTGCATTTGCAGGTTTATGGCCCTTTGTCCCCCTTTCCCGCCTTTTCAGGCTCCATTTTGCAGCTTGCCCATAGGCCGCCATTGAAGCCCCATGCAAGACAATGGGAGTTTCAGTGGTTTGGGCCCGATATCATAGAAGACCTGAAGGTGGCGCCCGAGAGGAGGAGCGGCGGTTCCCCATTGAAAGTGAATGGAGTAATGCATTTCAATGGGGATTCCTTGAAGCCAACCTCCGGTGACGAGCTGGCAGCCAGCCAGAAGACCGCAAAACCTCAAGAGCGGAAACAATGTTTAAAAAGAGCTTAGATCAGGTCTCGGTCAAGTTCACGTCCAATTGGCATGGCAACTTTTGTTCTAGGGCACCCAGAAATAAAGTTTTGCCCCTTGCCCCCAGGAACCCCCTCACTCGACCCCAACTGGGTCCGACAGTTAATGACGACGAGAAAGGGTTGCTCCGTCCACGATGGTCGCACCATTGTCTGAAATGGCAGAGAAAGCCGCGTGGCTTTCAAACGGCTAAGTCCGAATGTGAGTAAAGTGAAAACCCATATCTCCAGTTCTGTGAGTACCAGAGGGCTGGGATTTGGGTAGCATGTAGTCACTGTTCTGGCATGACTGCATGGCAATTTCCAGCCCTCTCCGATCAACCAGGCAGTGTATTGGTAACTGTGAAAAATTAGGTTTTCCCATTGACTTCCATGGTGGAGTTTCTCCATTAAAAGCCTATAGTGGCGGAGCCCATTGATTTCAATGGAAGAGTGAAATGCAATGATTTATTTTAGCATAGCGGAGAATTCTGCATTAAAGTTAATAGGGGATTTTAACTTGGTTTTGATATCTCCGGCTCTGGGGGTCATGGAGGGATATTACTCTGCATCCCTGGTATCTCTAAGCCCGGGAAATCTAGAAGCCCATATGCTACGTTAAAAGTCAGGGGGTGACAAGTGGTCTACAATAAGCCCCCTGATCAAAGGCTCCCCCACCCTGCTTGTGTATGCTAGGACAAAGAAGAGCACGACATGGGTACTTGAGTAAAGTGTGGTGTTTCACACCTTGAGACAAAGGTTTTCCTGTGAAGGGACCCAAAAGGCAGACTGGGCGATGCCAGGCTTTTTGGAGGGGGGCTAGGGAAAAGAGCCCTGATTAGAATAATGCCCACCCCTGTGGGCAGGTATTACCTTGCTTCTCACGTGAGGTGGCATGGGGTAATTGGGTGGAGGTAATTGATAACCAATGCCTGGCACCCAATGTTAAGGGATAGGGCTGAAACCCCATATAAACGAGTGTAAGCCCTATGCCCAGGGTCTTCGTTGTGACTTCGTTTTGTATCCTGTATCGTGAATGAATTGCCAATCCAGATCCTAATTGCTTCATTGCCCCAAACCCTAAGTAAGTGTCCATATTCTGTATGTTATTTGTGCAATCTTGTGTGTTCACCTTCTTGAAGGAATAAACTTAATTTATCATATCTTTGTCGTGTTCAATTCAACCCAGTGAAACTTGTGTATATTATAAGTAGTGAAAAAGTTCAGTCCGCGCTCTGGCTCTTTAAACCTGGAATGTTGATTCCTCTCTGTTCTTTTGCTGCTCTCGTGTTTTGAGGTGTCTTCCCCCACCTCCAAAAGTGGATTCCACCGGAAGGCTCCGACGGCGATACCAAATGTCAACAAGAAAGATAAACACAAAAGCGCACCAAGATGAGAGATGTATAATGTATTACTAATAGATAAAAATAGTAATCACTTACATGGATAAAATCTTTAATAATCCCCGATCGTAACGATGACTGCAGTGGTGGGGCGTCACATAAGGTATGCAGGGGCAATCACAGTCTTGGGAGATCAGTCCCGCACACTGGGGCTGTCTCCGTTGTGCTTCCTATCATCCACGTGTGTGAGCGTGGTGAAAAGCGTAGCGCGCATGCGCAGGAATCGAAGCCCTCTGATGGTGTCCTTAGGATGCCTGTCCGTTTTGGTCACGTTAAAAAACGATCGGAAACGATTACAAACGATACACTTGAGTGTGTACTAGCAGTAGCTTACATAACAGCCAGCCACAATAGTCACGACGCGTTTCGTCTACCAAAGTAAACTTCTTCAGGCAATATCTGGGGCACCTGTTTTAAGGGTCCTTTATAGGTCTGAGGCGGATCGTCATTGGTTTAAACACAATGACTGCGCAGCCAATCAGGCTTGTTTGTCAAGGGGGCGGACTAAATTTAAAATACTCCCCTCTTCTGTATATCCTCAATGCTATCATACACTAGAGAGACATAGTACAAAATTGGTATAAGTAATCAATATGCATATGAAGGGGTGAACAAATAAGCCTTAAAGGGTAACAAAAACAGGTGTCCCATGTAGTCAAGTGTAATAAAGCATATATAATAATATGAACAGCATAAATAACAAGGTGCATACACATTCTATAAATAAAACATATTAATAACATATAAAACATAGGGAAGGGGAAGGGGAAAGGGGGAGGGGGGGAGGCGGGGGGAAAGAAAAATTGGGGGGGAAGGGAGTGGATAAGTGTATTGGGAAACAAAACCTGGAGTATGCGAAAATTGAAGAGGAAAAAAGAAGAGAATGGGTTAAAAAGTGTAATGATAAAAATAGGTAGGTAGGTTGGGGGGGGAGGGACACGAGAATAAAAGGAAACCAGATAAAATATCAGATAAAATATCAAAGAAGAACAGAACCTTATAATAGACCATTGAATGTTTCAACACACAGTTTAAGTGTGATTACCTCAAAAAGGGTGTTAGCTCCACATAGTCATTTAAACCTCCCGGATATTTTGTTTGGAGGGTGAAAATCCAGAACTGTTCCCTTCTTGCAATTTGTAGATCTATGTTACCAGCCCGTACATTTGTTGTTATGTGTTCAATGCCCATATATTTGACCCCTGTGGTACTACACTGGTGAACATCCTTAAAATGTAACAACAGGTGTGTAAGTGGTTTGTTAGAGGCCAATAGTTTGGGGATATTAGCAATATTTCTAAGGTGCTCCATCACTCGTATTTTAAGGTGACGTTTAGTACGGCCTACATATTGTAATCCACATCCACATTGCAAGATATAAATAACGTATGTGGTTAAGCAATCGATGTAGTTCTTGATTTCATATTTAAAATCTGTCACTTTAGATCTAAAGTGATCTTGTGTTAGCATTCTAGGACAGATTTTACACCTATTGCATTTGTGGTTACCTTTTAAGCCCAACAACTCCCTAAGGTCTTTCTTTCTGATGGGATCACTACCTTTAAGGAGACTTGGGGCCAAGATAGTTTTCAGGTTGTTGGATTTTGTAAACACAATCGGTGGTCTTTTAGGTAAAGTTTTTGCCAAGATGGGATCCATCTGCAAAACGTACCAATATTTGTTCAAGATATGTTTAATCTTCCTGTGAGAACTATTGAATTTAGTTACAAAATATGGTGTTTTTCTCTCATTTCTTTTTTTGTCTTTAAGGTCTGTTTCACTTAGTTCTAAAATGGGTAATGTAATGATAGAATCAAAGGTAACAGAATTTTCCAATGGTTGAGTAAATATATTCCCATTGATAACAGGTTTTTGTTTTATGTTACACTTACTGTTTTGTGATTGAATCAGTTTTTTCCTATTAATGTTCAGTGCTCTTTTATAGGCTCTATCAATAATAGTAATATCATAGCCCTTTTGAAAAAAACGTTCAAAAAGTATCTGTGATTGTACCTTGAACGTTTCTATATCGGCACAGTTATGCCTAATGCGTAAAAACTGGCTGTATGGGATGTTGTTGATGCATCTCCTTTCATGTCCACTTTCTGGATGTAGAATGGAGTTCACATTAGTGTTTTTAAAATGTGTTTTTGTGTATAACTTGTTATTATTAATATAAATTTCTAAGTCCAAGAAAATAATTTTAGTTGGACTTAGTTCGCTGGTAAAAACGAGATTGAACTGATTATCGTTCAACCTTGCAACAAAGCTATCAAATGAACTGTTGTCACCGTCCCAGATAACAATCACATCATCGATATATCTGCGCCACATAATCAACTGTGGCACAGATACATCAATGCCCCATATATAAGACGATTCCCACCATCCCATGTATACACTGGCGACACACTTTATTCGAGCTCGGCTAGTCCCACGAATTCGGGTATACTCGGGTGTATTGAGGTTTGTGACTCTTTTCTGCCCGAGTGCATTGCGTTATTTTCCAGGCAGGGATTGAAGCATTTTATTCCCGCTGGCTGCAATACTGCACAGTATATATATATATATATACTGCATTACAATTCATGAATTTATGCCATCTGGTAGACACGCGAAGCATTGCAGCCTATTAAATCCTAATCATTATCATTTAACAGATCAGCCGCCCGTCAGCCAGGCATGAACCATGGCTGGGAAGGCAAACGCAATGGGGCTTGTCAGAGGTGAGGAGCGGCGCATTCCAGGTATCTGCCAGGTACAAACTGGGCATTTGCTCGAATAAAGTGTGTCGCAGCAGTAAATTCGCAAAAGAAGGTGCAAAACGTGTCCCCATAGCAGTGCCACACAGTTGTAAATAAAACTCGTGTTCAAAAAGAAAATAATTGTGTTTCAAAATAAATTCAATTGAATTGTGGATAAATCTACGTTGGAGAAAAGGTAAAGTGCCGTGTAGTGCCAAAAAGTGATCAATAGCATCTAAACCCCCTTTATGTGGAATAGAAGTGTAAAGTGATTGGACATCGAGAGTGGCTAATTGATAAGAAGATTTCCAAGTGAAATCTGCAAGAATAGTGAGAAGAGAAGTGGTGTCAAGTAAATGTGATGGTAACAGTGGTACTAAAGGTTGAAGAAAAGAGTCTACATAAGAAGAAAGATTGACAGTAAGAGTGTTAATCCCTGAAATAATGGGTCGCCCCGGTGGATTAGTAAGTGATTTGTGAATTTTAGGCAAATGATACATGATAGGGATGGTGGGAGCCGTGCAGCTTAAAAATTCAAACTCCTGTTTTGTAAGAACGCTAGATTTGAAAGCGGATTCCAAATGTGCATTAAGATCTAGTTGAAATTCAGCTGTGGTGTCTTTGGGTAATCTACAAAAGGACAACGGATCAGACAATAATCTCATAGCTTCTTTGCAATAATCTACTCTGTCTTGGAGTATAATACCTCCACCCTTATCTGCTTCACGTATAACTATATTCGGATTTAGTTGTAATACTTTTAGCGTATGTCTTTCCTGAGCAGTTAGGTTTGAATTCTTATTCATTTGTAATGTTTTCGATTGTCCCAGAGTTTGAAATTCCTTTTCAACTAATTTATTGAATATATCAATGTGATATCCCCTAGAATGATATGGATGAAAAACAGAATTGGGTTTGAATGATGAATGTTGTATAGATATATCCTCCTTAATGTTGGTAGGGCCCTCATCCATTAGTGACATCATGTCCACTAATTGAGTTTGTTCACCTGTAGACAGTGTGCTTACAATAGGATTGATGATATTGGGGGTAGGTGGATGACCCCTTTGATCTGAGATAAAATGTCTACTGAGAGTTAGTTTGCGGTTAAATTTCTGAAGGTCTATATAAAGATCGAAATTGTTAATGCTACGTGTAGGGGCAAATGAGAGTCCTTTACCTAGAACATTCATTAATGTATGATCTATACGGAAATTAGATAAATTGAAGATACCCTTTGATTTCAATGTTGGGTCATCCTGGTAAGTTTGAGAGGGGAGGGTTGTTTTTCTACCCCTTGTTCTAATTCCCCTATGTCCTCTCCTGAATCCTGTCTTTTCCTTGTGATTTTTTGGGGGGCTCCCAATAGAGGCGGATGGTTGGAGTCCCAAGTGGATATTGATTTTCTCATTTTCTCCAACCTGTTTAAAAAATCCTCATTTTCCATTTCCTCTTTCTGGTCCTTCAATTCCTCATATTTATTTTGCAACGGGATGGCATGTGTTTTATGTTCATGTCCTTCCCTAATGTTAGTATGTTTTTTGGGTGCACTATTGTCTCTCCTATTATGCGGAGTATGTTGTTTATTATATCTCCTATTTTGTTTAGCATAAGGGGGGTTCAATTGTTGTGGTTTATGGGTATTAGTGACCCATCCAGAGTTGTCTGTAGTGTCATTCCTCTGGTATTTAGATGGGAGTCTGGTATGTTTCTCATGGGTGGGTCTCGCATGAAAGTTAGGGTCCCTTGGTGTCCTTGGGATAGTAATATTAGTTTTAGGATTATTATGTTGGGTTTGTAAGGGTCCTTTAGATTGATTTGGGGCTGTAGCATTAGATTGATTGGTGTCATGTATGACAGAATTCCCATCTGTCGTTGTTTCCTTTATTGAATCCCAACATCTCTGAATATTAAGAGCGTAATCCCTCTTATCTCTAAGGAATTTCTTATTTTTATTGATCAAAATCTGATTTTCCGATCTCCTTAGCTTAACATTCATATCTTTTGTCAGTTGCGGTAGTTTGTCAAGACAGGGAATCTCCAAGATCTAATTTTTTAACTTTTGTTATGTTACCGTCTCTATCGATTATATCTTTTTTCCTCTCTAGGATTAACAATCGCATTAGCTCCAATGAGCAGTGATCTTGGATCCTTTCCCATTCTTTGACAAACTTCCGACTATCTGTATTGTATGTTGAGGGTTTGAGGACTCTCAGTCCCCTTGGTATACGACCCACACTTAAACTGTGTGTTGAAACATTCAATGGTCTATTATAAGGTTCTGTTCTTCTTTGATATTTTATCTGATATTTTATCTGGTTTCCTTTGATTCTCGTGTCCCTTCCCCCCCCCCCCCCTACCTACCTATTTTTATCATTACACTTTTTAACCCATTCTCTTCTTTTTTCCTCTTCAATTTTCACATACTCCAGGTTTTGTTTCCCAATACACTTATCCACTCCCTTCCCCCCAATTTTTCTTTTCTCCCCGCCTCCCCCCTCCCCCTTTCCCCTTCCCTATGTTTTATATGTTATGAATATGTTTTATTTATAGAATGTGTATGCACCTTGTTATTTATGCTGTTCATATTATTATATATGCTTTATTACACTTGACTACATGGGACACCTGTTTTTGTTACCCTTTAAGGCTTATTTGTTCACCCCTTCATATGCATCTTGATTACTTATACCAATTTATAAGTGTACTATGTCTCTCTAGTGTATGATAGCATTGAGGACATACAGAAGAGGGGAGTATTTTAAATTTAGTCCACCCCCTTGACAAACAAGCCTGATTGGCTGCGCAGTTATTGTGTTTAAACCAATGACGATCCGCCTCAGACCTATAAAGGACCCTTAAAACAGGTGCCCCAGATATTGCCTGAAGAAGTTTACTTTGGTAGACGAAACGCGTCGCGACTATTGTGGCTGGCTGTTATGTAAGCTACTGCTAGTACACACTCAAGTGTATCGTTTGTGATAGTTTCCGATCGTTTTTTAACGTGACCAAAACGGACAGGCATCCTAAGGACACCAGCAGAGGGCTTCGATTCCTGCGCATGCGCGCTACGCTTTTCACCACGCTCACACACGTGGATGATAGGAAGCACAACGGAGACAGCCCCAGCACGCAGGACTGATCTCTCAGGACTGTGATTGCCCCTGCATACCTTATGTGACGCCCCACCACTGCAGTCATCGTTACGATCAGGGATTATTAAAGATTTTATCCATGTAAGTGATTACTATTTTTATTTATTGGTAATACATTATACATCTCTCATCTTGGTGCGCTTTTGTGTTTATCTTTCTTGTGTATATTATAACCCTGTACTAGCTACCGTGACAGACCACCCTGCTCACAAGGTGTCTACTGCCACGTTCAGGTCCCCCAAGAGAGAATCTTTTGCCTCTAGGGCCGAGGCAACTCAGAGTGGCACCGTCTGCTTCAATTGCGGCCAAAAAGGGCACTTCTCTAATAATTGTCTGTAACCCAGAAAAGTCAGAACAGTTCCCCCTAAGGCCATGACCTGCATGGTCCAGTCTACAGAAGCATCCTCCCAATTTTCAGAGGGCACAACCATGCCAAACCGTGACGAAACATCCTCATCGGACGCTTACAGTCGCGTGGGACCAGCTGCCATTATACACATCCTCGTAGATGGTGTATATACACCAACTTTGCTAGACACTGGGTCTCAAGTGACCATTGTATACCGCCCGTTCTATGATCAGCATCTTAGCCACCTGCCATTGTAACCAGCAGACATGATGAAGCTGTGGGGACTCAGCATTGAGGAATACCCCATCGACGGTGTGGTGAAGATTCGACTGGCAATACTTTAGCTGAACACCGGCAAGTCTCATGCTATGATTGTGTAGGCTTTGATAACACCCAAAGCCTGAGCCTCTGGAACACCCAAGCGCCCCGGTCATACTGGGAACCAATACCGACATGGTACGGGCGTTGTTCCAAGCATACCTACAAGAGGCCGGCGAACTACCCTTGTCTGCTCTACAAATCCATACAAGCCTGACGGAAGAGTGCTGTCAGAGTTCGGATGAAGTAGAATATGGTGATTTGTTCAATTACACAAAAGGGTTTACCATGATTACACCAGAGGGAGTAGAAGCTATGTACACGGTGTGCTGCTATCCTGAACGAGATGAGGCTGACCAGCTCTTCTCCTTAGAAAGTGCACCCGAAGAAGATGCCTATAGCGGTTACCGACTCGTGCCTGAGATCCAGGAATGGAAGTCCGAATTACCTGGGAAGGTCAGGGTGTTTGTCCATAACATCTTTCCCTACCCCATGCCCTTTGACCAAGGGCAACGGTTGGGTCGGATATACCCCGTTACCTCCGTTGAGATGATGGCTGCTCAAGTGAACGCTCCGGCCCAGCCAGATCAGCCAACTCAGATCGTATTCGACTTCGGGGACTCCACCCTATTCACCGCGTGGAAGGATCGGCTAACCGCCAAGTTGGAAGAGCGAAGGGATGTATTGTCCATGAGTGAAATGGATGTGGGCTGCAGCTGAAATGTCCAACACACCATCCGATTAAGTGATACCACTGTGTGTCGACTACCAGACCCTGAACAACTGTACCGTACCTGACCAGTACAACTTCCGCGAATTGAACAAATTCTCAACGCACTGTTGGGAAGCGAGTGGTTCATTGTATTGGATTTGAGATCTGGGTACTACCAGGTACCCCTGAGTGCAGAAGACCAGGAGATGACAGCATTCATTTGTCCCCTCAGCTTCTACCAATTCACCTGCATGCCCCAAGGAATTTGTGGTGCCCCACGCAACGTTCCAGCGTTTGATGGAGAAGACCATCGGCAACATGAGCCCACGAGAATGTTTCGTTAACCTGTACGATATCATTGTCTTTGGCAAGACTTTGGAGGTGCACTTATCATCACTTTTTGAACTCGGTGGAATTCAGGTAGCCCCGATCAGCTTTTCGGTGCTGATCGGCACTCCAGAATGGAGAGTTTATCGGGAATCCAGCCCGCCAACTAAAGTTGGCAACTTGGTGGAGGAGAAGCATCGGCAAGGGCGACACTTAGAAAAAATCAGGCCTTTTTCCTGTCTGTGATTCATGCTGGGGGTCTCCGGAGCTGATACCCGCACCGGAGGCCCCCGGCATGCATCTGAGGCAGGAAAAATGCATTTAAAGGCCACTTCATTACCTTAGCGGCAAACCGCTAAGGCAATGAAAGGGTTAACCCACCGTGCCAGCTTTATTGTGGGTAGCGGGTGAGGGTGAAGGGGTTATTTGGCCCTTGTTGTTTGTTTTGGGCTTGCGGGGGGGTTGCGGGTGCACTTAACCCCTTCACGACCGTAGCAGTTAATACCGCTACAGTCACGAAGGGGTTAAGCCCTCCCGCTACCCACCCGCAAGCCTTAAACAACCACCATTGGGGCTAATACCCCCTTCACCCACCCCCACTACCCACAATAAAAAATAATCACACAAACCATCCCCACACTAAATAAATAAATAAATCTAAATAAATAAATATCTCTATTTAAATAAATATATATATATATATATATATATATATATATATATATATATATTGTGACAAACAGCTTACTCCGGGGCTCCGCTGCTTGTCCGCGATAAATATATATATATATATATATATTGTGACAAACAGCTTACTCCGGGGCTCCGCTGCTTGTCCGGGACGGTTAGAACACGGTCTTTTGGGGTAGGTTAAATGAGGAGGCGTCACGTACTGTTCCTTTAAACAGGCTGTGCCTGGTTTATTCAGTCCCAGGCACTGAGACTGCCACAGTGCATACAACAAAACACATCAAAACAAAAACTGCTCACCTGAGCGATAACTTAACTTAGATTTCCCTAACTCAGGGTGGAAGTGGCTTTTCCACTTTCCAACAACAAAACAAGGTACTTTTGCAGAGTTAGCCAAATGAATAGAACAATTGAACCTGTGTGGGGAAGGGGCTTCTCCCCACTGTGTTCAGCAGCCTTCCAGGCTCTGGAGAAGAGACAAGAGCAAACAGGAAATCAGTCTTACATACCTGATTTCTAATTAGCATGACAGGTGACAGAAATCCCTCAGTTCCAGCGCTTGCCCAAAACTGTGGGATGGAGTGCATGTATTATAAGGCTGCACTCCCAGGCCAGACAGGATAGAAACTGTTCAGTATCCTGGGAGCCCTATATATGGAATTTATTACCATCCCCTGGTTTCTGTCACAATATATATATATATATATATATATATATATATATATATATATATATATATATATATATATATATATAACCCCAACAACCCCTAACATACACATATATGCACATCAATGATACTATAGGCCAGCGGGGGCCCTCGGGTGTTACCCGCAGGCCTGCAGTACCAATTATGTGCCCCCCCAAATTAATGTCTAAACACATACATACTTATAAAGAACCCCCCCCCCCCTTAACACATACAGTATAGTAATGGCCACAATTACTATTATCCACAAAGGGATAATAGTGAATGTGCCCATTTTATATACATAAACAGCAATAAATACATTAAATACATATAGCACTCACCCATGTCCGGCTGCCACGATGAAGGCCATCCTCATCTTCATCCTGCCCATGCCTCCTCCGCTGCTGCAAAACAGACACAAGAATGAAAACAACCAATGAAATGTCCCCTAACCCATATATCACCATAGCGGTTAATAACCGCTACCGTCATTAAGGGCTTAACCCACGCTCACCCACCACTCGGGACGCCTACATACCCTCCCACACTAACCCCCCACCCCGTGGGGCCGAACCACCCTCACCCACTACCCACAAGGGAGGCCTACCCACATACCATTGGGGAACCCTCCCCCCCAGTACCCACAATAAAAACAATACAGTGACCCACAATAAATTTCATTCTATTTATTAAATACATTACCCACCCCCTGTGCCCCCCCATAAATACAAGATTTATCCTTTTACAAACAGGGTTCATAACACAGCCCCACGCAAGTCCCCGGTGGGCTGGCGGGGCACCTGACAGACCTACAGGGTACCAGCAGCCCTTTTCAAACAGGTTCTTGTGGCCTGTTGGTGGGTCCCGCCAAGCACCATGGTCCCCAGGTGGTCTCCTTGGGTAACCGTGGGCCACAATTGGGTCCCCCCATGGTAGGCCCAAGGATGTCTGGGAGCCCCGGGTCAGGCCCACAGGTGTCTGCGGGGCCTCGGGTGGTTCCCACGGGGGTCTGGGGAACTTACGAGTGCTCACTACGGGTCCGCGGTGCCCCCACGGATGTGGGACCACCGCTTCATCACCGCACCTATGGGTCGGCGGTGCCCCCACGGATGTGGGACCACCGCTTCATCCCCGCATATGTCACCCGTGGAACCACCAGCCTGATACCCGTGAGATACCCGAGGAGACCACAGGTGACCACCCAGAGGTCTCACGCAGAACCACGGAACAAACCCTGAATGTAAATAAAATAAACATGGCCTATACATTCAATACATACACCCCCCCCCCAACAACTACAGTACAATAATGTGCATAATAACTATTATCCAGATAGGGATAATAGATTATTTGCCCATTATTAAAAACATTAACTAGCATATTCAAATAAATAAAGTACTACTGACCTCATCAATAAGAAGTCTCCGTCGCCAGCAACATCCTTGTCTTGCCCATAAAATACATAGCCAAAACAAAGCCAACGGTATGTGGGTAGGCCTCCCTTGTGGGTAGTGGGTGAGGGTGGTTAGGCCTCACGGGGTGGGGGGTTAGTGTGGGAGGGTATGTAGGCATCCCGAGTGGTGGGTGAGCGTGGGTTAACCCCTTAATGACTGTAGCGGTTAATAACCACTATGGTGATTAAGGGGTTAGGGGACATTACATTGGATGTTTTCATTTTTGTGTCTGTTTTGCAGCAGCAGAGGGGGCATGGGCAGGATGAAGATGAGGATGGCCTTCATCGTGGCAGCCGGAAATGGGTGGTGAGTACTATATGTATTTAATGTATTTATTATTGTTTATGTATTTCAAATACACACTGGGTGTATGTTGTTTATTGCTATGTTTATTTGGGGGCAAATGTCCCCAATAAACATGCTGTTCTACCTTAACCCCTTCATTGCTTTAGCGGCTATCCGCTATGGTAATGAAGCAGCATTTATGTATTTTTAATAATATTGTGCGGAAGCAGGGGGTCCCCTGAGCTGAACCGCATTGATTTGTGGCTCAGAGACCCCCTGCTTCCCGAGTTACAGGCCCCGGTTTGGGGCACCGGTGCCAGTGTCGCCACCATATTTATAGCGGACACGGCGCGAATGGTGTGCTATAAAGATGGCGGCGACACTGCCACCCGATAACACATTCCGGGGCCTATAACTCGGGAAGCAGGGGGTCCCTGGTCCACAAAGCAAAGCGGTTCAGCTCAGGGGAACCCTGCTCACTGTACACTATTATTAAAAATACATTCATTCTGCTTCGTTACCGTAGCACATAGCCGCAAAGGTAAGGAATGAGTGTTTATTTATATATGTGTTTTACTCATAGTGTAGATGTGCAGAGGGTCTCCGGAGCTGAACCGCTTTGGTTTTAGGTCCGGGGACCCCCTGCTTCCCGAGATACAGGCCCCTTTATGGGGTGCCGGTATCCCTCTGCTTTGTTTACATTCCGCGGTCACGTGATCGTGAGCTTTAAATGCAGAGGGATACCGGCACCTCATAAAGGGGCCTGTATCTCGGGAAGCAGGGGGTCCTGGAACTGAAACCAATGCGGTTCAGCTCCGGAGACCCCCTGCACATGTACACTATGAATAAAAGTTGTTTATAAATACTTTATATTTTGACGATGTTTGCGCTTAGAGAGCGGCTTGTCTCTCTCTGCTGCAAACATCTATCGGCAGAAAAGGCATATGGGAAGGTTTATCGGGAGCCAGGCTGTATCGGCACAGGCTCATCGGCAGTTTTGCTTTCGCAATGATTCGGCAGGGATCGGCATGGTTTCGGCTCTTATTACTGAATACTTCGAGGGCAAATCGCCAAAAAAAGGCCTATCGGCAACCCTTGCCGAAGAGATTTTATCGGGGCTTAATGCATGAGGCCCATAGTTCTGATGATGAGGAAGGATCAGACGAGGAAAATTGGGATACTGATAGTTCTCTAGAGGATTGGGATCCTGAAGTGTTAGACGATAAGTGGTGTAATCAAGAAAAGATAGCTTACATCTCCAGGAGATGCCTGAAGGAAGTGTACACTGGCGACACACTTTATTCGAGCTCGGCTAGTCCCACGAATTCGGGTATACCCGGGTGTATTGAGGTTTGTGACTGTTTTCTGCCCGAGTGCATTGAGTTATTTTCCAGGCAGGGATTGAAGCATTTTATTCCCGCTGGCTGCAATACTGCACAGTATATATATATATATATACTGCATTACAATTCATGAATTTATGCCATCTGGTAGACACGCGAAGCATTGCAGCCTATTAAATCCTAATCATTATCATTTAACAGATCAGCCGCCCATCAGCCAGGCATGAACCCAGGCTGGGAAGGCAAATGCAACGGGGCTTGTCAGAGGTGAGGAGCGGCGCATTCCAGGTATCTGCCAGGTACATACCGGGTATTTGCTCGAATAAAGTGTGTCGCAGCAGTATGGGCATGATCCTCTCACTCCACTAGCATCCAGGCCAGAGTTATGGGCTGATTGTGGGTTTCCAGTATGTCACCCAGAGTGTTATAGCATTGCTGGTCTAAACCCAGTGGACCATGCTGTGCGCAGGCCACCTTAAAAAGGTATGGTAGTACCAGTAATGGATACTCCATCAGGGAGTAATCCTGCTTATTACACATCTAAGTTAGGATGTATCTGTTATTATGTATGAGGAAAAGATATGTACTGTAATGTGTGTTGTTGTGTTTTGCAGTGCTACCTGAAGGAAGGTTCAACAAATTTAGATCGCAGCCGGGCGTTGGGTTCCACCAGGGGGAGAATGTAGCCTGTGTAAAAATGGTGTTCATATCTCTTTCATGCTGGCAGTAATCCTGGTAAGTATGCAGGGTTGCCAGTAACAATCATGGAGGTTTGCCCTCAAACCCTGGTGAGGTGTCATACTGTATGTCCCAAAGGAAGTGACACAGAGGGTGTCTGTTTCTGGAGGTGATATAAGACACAGAACTGCCTAAAGTTCAGTTCAGGTGAGTTGGTGTTTTGACTCTGTTCAGGAGAGTCATGTTTAGGTCTGCAACAGTGTTGCAGAGGCTGATGCAAGAGCTGTGAGTCTGTGCAGCTCACAGCAGACAGAGAAGCTGGTGATTCTCCTTGAGAGGAGAGGTGGAGAGCAACTCTATTAGAGGAGAAGGAACCTTTTTAATGGAGTGCAGCAGAGAGATGAGCAGCTGAGCTGCTAGCTGTGAGGGGCAGCTGGCCCATACCACCAAGCAACAATAAAGATGCCCTGTTCAAAGACAACCCACTGTGTGAGTGTGAAGTTACTCTCCAGCGGAAGGCACCACCAAGAAGGAGTTCCTCATCAGAACCATCTCCTTGCAGATGCAGAGATCCTGATGAGGTGGAGGCGCTGCACTGGATATAGGCAGGACTCAAGCCCACTACCTCAGCTGCCTGCCTGGGTTGGCAATCCCCACACAACATCATGCGGGAGACTCAGGAGTCCTGTTGCCAACAGGTGCACCACCAGACACGACCATGTAATGGGGACTGGTTAGACCACAGGGGCCAATGTGAGATAGGGTGGGTCAGGCTAGGCCAGAAAATCCGTTACAAAAAAAAATCTTGTCACATGGTACACCAGCCAATCGGATGGAGGGTGTACCATTGAACACTCAAATGTGACATCAGAGGCCTTATACAGCTGCGGCTGCCTTTATCTTAATGCGGCCATAGCCGCATCGCTCTGACAACCGCCACCAGATGCGGTCTGTTTGTTTTTTTCCGCAGCGGTTTCCGGTATGTTAGCGCTCAGATTTTTAGCGCTGTCTGCTATACTGCAATATCGTCTAAAAACACAGGTGGGCGTTCGCGAGATGTTGTCTTAAAAGACTAATAGCAATTCAACCTACAGTACAGTACAGTACAGTACAGCCGTACATTATCTGCAAGTCTGTGTGCGCAAACAGTCCTGTAATTGTCAAATGAAACGCATAGGCATGTTACAGTATCACATTTTCGGCGCATAGAGCGCTCTCCCTCTCGCCCCCACGCACACACAAGGCTAAAATACTATTTAAACTGCTTATCTACAGTACACCTCTCACACACCATTCCTTGGAATGGATGGCTTTCTGGCTTCAATCTTCCCGAACCTGTCATCACATTCCTGCGTGTATAACGTTCAGAGCCTGGTGTCACATTTCTGCGCATGCGTGTATAACTTCACATTCATTTAGAAGTTCAAGTCTGAATTTTTTTTTAAAAAATGTTGTTTTTTTGGTTTTGTTTCCACACATGAGCCTGCATAAAAATTTGTGATATTCTGATATTCAATCGGTACTGTAGCTTTTTAATGCGACACTATGCACATGCTTTATTAATGTGATTTTTAATTATTTGTGGTTGTGGGGATCAAAACATTACAATGACCTGTTGAAAATATTTATTTGCACGACAGTACAGCTAATCCTTCATGCAGCATTACCACCCTCCCCACCTCCCGCACACACACACAAGGCTCAAGGATTTGATTTCAACTTCTTATCGACACAGACCATTCATTTTCAAATGGTTGGCTTTGTGGTTGTAATCGTCCAGAGCCTGGTGTCACATCTCTGCACCTGCGTGTAATTCTCATGACTCACCCATCCACCACCCCCAACCCTTTGAGGCTTTGTTTAGGGTAACGCATGCGCACGTGTGATAATCCCTTCTCGAATTTAATATGTTCATCTGATTAGCCCTTCTTGGCAACTACAGAAACTAGTGTAGATTTGTGAGGTTTACAATGTACTGTACTGTTTAGATGAATGTAATGAATAGAAATGTGTATCCATAACTTCTGGAATTTAATATGTTAATCTGATAAGCCCTTCTTGTCAACTACAGTAAGTAGTGAATTTAAAGTTCAAAGAAAAAAAAGGCAACACAGTCGAAATATGGTCGATATATTTATTACATCGTTCCACGGTGAGTACATCGTTCCAAAAACTCAGTATGCCTTTCGACGACTCATCTTTTTTGGAGGTTTTCACCACTTTGCGGATATAATTCTTTAGCTGATGCCAGACCATTTCGATAGGATTGAAGTTTGGCGATCTGTCATTGGAGGGGGGAAAAAAGGAATAAAATTAGTTAAAGAGATACACAGTAAACAGTGGGGAAAAATGAGACATGGTTACCGTACTTACTCCGCTGGTGTCTTCACCCAGTTGATACCGCAGGCAAGAATATGCGCAGTTGAAGCGGTGTGGGATCGTTGTCCTGGTAGAAACGGTGACCATCTGGGAATTCACGTGTGATGTATTCCACAATCTCAGGCACTATTTTCTCTTGGAACAAATCTTTAATAATGATTCATGTAACAAGAAAAGAAAAGTGCTCAAAATAATGCACACTACAGTAGTACAGTACAGTGCATAAGGCTACAGCATATGACTTTGTGTATTATTTTACCATCAAAGATGATGATGCATCCTGGTCCACGCCTAGAGATGGCACCCCACACATGCATCTTCGCTGGGTGTTTTGGACGTTGCTTCATAGATATACGTCCTTTTTTGTGGAATACAAAGGTGGCAAATCACTCTAGCGATACAGTAGACTCGTCAGTAAAGATGCAATCCTGAAAAGTTTTGCCACTGTCAATCCATGCCTGTGCCTGGACCACTCTCTTGATCTTTTTGATGTCCCTTGTCATAGGGTACGCTATGTAATGACAAGGAATAATTTTATAGGTACAGTACAGTTTATTAAACCACACTTTTACCTCCTGTACTGTCCAGTACTAACCTCACACGTCCATATTTCCATCCAATTCTGCGTCTCATCTTCATAATGCTGGTCTCTGATACGGTTAGATTGTGATTTTTATGCACAGTGCCTTTGACCCTTAAGGCACTCTTCTCATCATTCTCTTTACATATTTGGTCAACCAGAAGAGTTGTCTCCCTACAGGAAACAACAACACATTACAGTAGGCCACAAGTACAGTACATAATGTATGCTCAGGTGTACAGTATGGCTATATATATATATATAATACTGTAATATAAAAGTTATATAAATATACAGCGATAATAATAGATAGATATAGAATAGAGTTATATAAATATACAGCGATAACAATAATAATAGATAGATAAAGAATAGAGTTATATAAATATAGATCAAGATGTGGTGACTCCTGATGCCAATGAACTTGGACCTGTGATTAACTTCAAGGCAAAATCCATCTTCTTCCCCCCAATTCAGGCGGTATCGCAGGTGGAGGTATTTCTAATATGGTAATCCGTGACATTAATGAATTATCAGATTTTGCAGGTTCTAGTAACATTTCTAGGTCAGAATGGACAGCCATTAAAGAACTAAAATTTCTGCCAGACATCATAATCAAACCCTCCGATAAGGGGGGTAATATTGTCCTCTGGCCTAGAAAGTTATATGAAGCAGAAGCATTTAAACAACTACGTGATAGACACTGCTATAGGGAACTGCAGGGTGACCCTACTACTAAGTTCAAGGAAGAGCTCGACATTATGGTGCGTGAGGCACTGGCAGAGGGTGTTATTAATAGACGTCATCATGACGTTTTAATTACTAAATACCCAGTTACACCAACATTATATCTTCTGCCCAAAATCCATAAAAGCCTCTCCCACCCCCCAGGAAGACCTATCGTATCGGGTATAGGAGGGTTATGTGAGCCCATAAGCCGTTTCATTGATGCATTCTTACGTTTGTCTGTGGAAACTTTACCCTCTTATCCCAGGGACAGCATGGATATACTCTCACGGCTGGATAATGTGTTTGTTGATAATGATACTATACTAGTCACTTGTGACGTTGAAACACTTTATACCTGTATCCGGCATGAAGATGGCATTTTTTATATTATATTATTTATTATATTTATATATACATTTTCTTTATATCCATGCAGAACCTGAGTACAAACCTCACAAACACATTAATACAACTTTTGGATTTCGTTTTGAAACAATTATTTTTTATTCAAAAATACTTATTATTTACAGATCAGAGGAACGGCTATGGGTGCAACATGTGCGCCCTCCTATGCGAATCTCTTCCTGGGGTGGTGGGAAAGCGAAGAGGTCTTCTCGGAAGCCAATAGTGAGTACACGTCCCATGTGCTGTTGTGGTTGAGATACATCGATGATATTTTCATTCTTTGGCAGGGCACCGCATCCCTGCTGAAACAGTTCATTGATGCTCTCAATCACAACAGCATTAACATCAGGCTCACTTACACTTCAAGTGCAACTAATGTAAAGTACCTTGACCTTAGTATCAGTGTTGCTTCTGATGAACACATAGTGACCGATATTTTTCGGAAGACGACACCCTGCAACACTATACTACATGCAAGCAGTTTCCATCCTACGCACCAGATCAAGGGAATTCCCAATGGTGAGTTTATCAGACTACTCCGTAATTGCTCGACTATGGATACCTTTAAAACCCAAACAACAGAGATGAACAATAGATTCAAGGCAAGGGGCTATAGTCAATCGGCCATCAAACGGGGTCTTAATAATAGCTATAAACTAGACAGACAAGCTCTATTACAACCTAAAAGGATTCTACAAATGTGGACATTGTTCCGCTTGTAGACATATAAAGCAGACTAATGTCTTTCATAATTCTAAAGGCACCCGAGATTTTAGAATTTTTCATTTCCTTAATTGTAAATCCAAGAATGTCATCCACCATTTGAGCTGTCCTTGCGGCCTGATCTATATTGGCATGACCACCAGGGAATTTCGTGTAAGGGTTCTGGAGCACACACGGAACATTAAAAATGCAACCAAAGATCTGGCATGTTTCAAAAAAATCACCAGTGTGGCACGCCACTTCCGTGATGTGCATAACTCAGACCCTTCATCCCTGGTGGCCTTTGCCATTGATAAAATTAACATACTGCACCGACACACTTTATTCGAGCAAATACCCAGTATGTACCTGGCAGATACCTGGAATGCGCCGCTCCTCACCTCTGACAAGCCCCGTTGCATTTGCCTTCCCAGCCTGGGTTCATGCCTGGCTGACGGGCGGCTGATCTGTTAAATGATAATGATTAGGATTTAATAGGCTGCAATGCTTCGCGTGTCTACCAGATGGCATAAATTCATGAATTGTAATGCAGTATATATATATATATATACTGTGCAGTATTGCAGCCAGCAGGAATAAAATGCTTCAATCCCTGCCTGGAAAATAACCCAATGTACTCGGGCAGAAAACAGTCACAAACCTCAATACACCCGGGTATACCCGAATTCGTGGGACTAGCCGAGCTCGAATAAAGTGTGTCGCCAGTGTAGGCATCCGAGGCGGTAATGTGGAGCAACTCCTACTGAAAAAAGAATGCAGGTGCATAGTTCAATTGGGGACTAGTTCAATTGGGGACTATGATTCCAACAGGACTAAATGACTATCTCAGCTTTGCAATGTTCCTTTAGGTTTTCATTTATTTATTCTTTTAGGTTTTCTCCAATTTGCTTTGCCTTTCTGAGATATCTACTTTAGAGTTTTATCTTTTTTCTTTAGTTCATCTCTCTTTTTATTTTTTGCTCATTTGTAATACTATCAGTCTATTTAATTTTACTTTGACAATATCACTTCTTTATACATTCTCTCTGATATTATTATTTTTCATTTATTCTATCCTCATCCATCTTTCCTTGCTTTTAAACACTCTGCTTAGTAATCATGTCTTTTTTTAATCACATTATGTTATTTTCTATGTCCCCCCATGTCTGTCTCTTTAAGGTTCATTTCCCTCTAAGTTCTTCTCGCCCTTACATAGCAACAGCTGACACGGATCTATTTTTCAGAAGTTCCTATTGGCTGTTTGCCGCGAGTGAACTTTTGGCGCGAAAATGGAGCCCTTTAAAGAGTGTCTGTGTATGCTGACATTGTACGCTCCCGGAAGAAGCCTTTTTGGCGAAACGGCCGTCGGAGCAGAGCTGTGACAGTACCCCTACCTCCTCCTGACCCGTGTGCTACATCAGACTGCTCAAGATTTTCCTTTGTGACGTCGCTGATGCCCTAGCGTGGGACGCTGGTCTGTATTGCGGGACTTCCTCATTGCCCTGTTCACTACCCATCTGTAGTGCTCCCTGTCCCTGGGCTAATCCAGCATAACCTCTGCTCATTACTTTTGAGCTTTTTACCTCTGGGGACTTGTTATTAGTGCTACCAGTGCACTACTTGGACTCCCTTCTCTTGCTGCTTATTCCATGTGTGCAGCATAGCTTTGGCATCAGCTTTTCAGAGTCCGTTTGCAGCACATTATAGGGTCTAATTTTTATTCATTTTCAGCTGTGTGTTATACCATCTCTCACCATCACTAAGAGGTTAATGTATTTTTTCTGTGTTCTGGTTTGATTTACGAATTCCATTTATTATTAATTATTTTTTGCTTTAGATCGGCCGATCTAAGTTACACTACTGGGGGAATTTTCTTTCCCCTGGTTCTGTTGTGGTATATTTGTATTTTTTTGTTTTGGTCCCTACCAGACTTCATGTGCCTCTTTGGTGTATAATTTTCCATCGTTGTGTCACACAGCAATTTATTATATGATTTGTGTGGGTCTGTCTTGTGTGTTTTTTATACTCTTTGCTAATAAAGTCCATTTTTTCCATTTTTTCATTATACATTGTTTGAGTGCACCTTTTTGACCCTTCTTTTTCTTTTTCTTTGTGTATTATATAAATATACAGCGATAACAATAATAATAGATACAGTAGACATAGAATAGAGTTATATAAATATACAGCGATAACAATAATAATAGATATAGAATAGAGTTATATAAATATACAGCGATAACAATAATAATAGATATATATTTACAATAACATACAGTATATATAACAGATATACTATTAACGGTACTTAATGTGTATGTGTGTGTGTGTCATAATGTGAGTAAACTCTTTTCTGTAATGGGGGGTTGTGAGTGCGTGAGTCATAATGAGTAATAATGAAGTGAGTGATAATCAAGGAAAGAGGTGCAACTCACTTTCAAATAGAATTGATTATAAGAATGTAGGAATGCAATTATGATAATTGAGGAAGGAGGTGCAACACAATAACAAATTGTACAGTACAGTTCATCTAATAATTGCTAGGAAAATTATTCTGTTAAAAACAATAAGCCATCTAACCAATAAAAGTGCTATTGCAGTACTGCCCGGTACAGAAAACATACAGTATCCAAAATACTTTAAAGTACTTACGCGGTAGTAACCGTTGCTGTCCTCGTGACTTTTTTGGTCTTTCCGTGTGCATGATAGCTCACGGTGGCTGATGGTACAACAAGTCCAGACGTACTTAACCAGCATTGAATATCTGCAATTCGTTGTCCTCTCGTGTACATCTCCTTTATTCTCATGCTGAGATTCTTAGAAGTCTTTTTAACAGGCATCGCTGCGTGTAGAAAGAAATACAAGCACAAAAATGTATATTCGATGTTTAGTCGATGTGTATTCAATGTGCAGTGAATCCACAAAATGGATGGTGTATTTATACGTTAATGAGTCACATTAGAGTACGCCCACTTTTAACACCTGCACCTCATTGCCATGCATAAAAGGTGACACCCATTGCATAGCCTCCCACTCGATGATCTGTATCTGAGCTTGCCCTTGTCCAGATACTGCATTGTGCCATCTACTTCCATGGATAAACCCTGATTCTATGGACGCAAGAACCCACTCTCTTCTGCCGTGCCTGTCGTGCCGAAAAAGCGAAAGGCGGAAGCCGTTTCAAAGCCAAGACCAAAGCGAAAGGCTAAGGCTAATAAAGAAAACATTCTGACGACTCCAAAGGCTAAGGCTTTTAAGAAGCCTTATTATGTCAAGAAGAAATTCGCTGATGTAGACACAAAGCAAAACAAATGGAAGCCAAACAATCGAACCCATGGGTCTCCTCCTCCATCACACCTCGACGACGCTGCCGCTGCTCTCCCGGAAATCCACAGGTCACCTATTCCATCACTCCTCGACGACACTGCCGCTTCTCTCCCGGAAATCCACAGGTCACCTCCTCCATCACTCCTCGACGACGCTGCTGCTTCTCTCCCGGAAATCCACAGGTCACCTTCTCCATCACTCTTTGACGATGCTGCCGCTTCTCTCCCGGAAATCCACAGGTCACCTCCTCCATCACTCCTCAACGACGCTGCTGCTTCTCTCCAGGGAACCCCCATCTCATCCTCTTCAGCACCCATCAACCCAGATGCCACAGCACCCCATGCACAAGATCCAGCTCCTTCGACTGCATGCTGAATGGGTTAAGTGTCGATATCCCTGGTAACTCTATGCTGGTAAAGATAGATCTTCTTTTAGAGACGATGCTAAATATGGATCAACGGATGGAGAAGATGGATCAATGGATGGAGAAGATGGATCAACGGATGGAGAAGATGGATAAGTGCATGGAGAAGATAGAGACTGACATAGCGGGGATACATCATTTGCTTGGAGTTCATGCCCCTGTATCTCTGACGCAGGAGCAGGAGGGTGGCATGGATGGGATGAATAGGAACTTCAACCTTCCATCACCAAGCGCACCCCCTCCATCAGAAAAATATGTGTTCATGTATGCCGTTGACGAGGATGACATGACAACCCCATCAAGACCACGCCAGGAGACAACACAGACAAGGCGACCAAGACAAGAGGAAAGCATCCTCCCAGACAACTACCCTCGCCTTCCGCCACAAACACACCCGTTCCCAGAAGCACACTCACTCCTAGAAGCAGACCCGCTCCCAGAATCCCACCCACATACGCTTGCATTGAGACGGTGCCCGACATCATCTTGCGCGAGCTGTTCCAGCCAGTAAGGGAGAAGTATAGTTTGCAAGTAGTGGTGTAGCCCAGAAACATGCCATGTACATTTTCAAGCACCACGTGCCCTACGTGGTGTACTGCGGGTGGGCCCACAATGTAAACTACGAAGGGAATCGCGTCAAAAAGGATCTTCCTGAAAATGCAAGAAAGACTATTGTGGAGGAATTGTGGCGCTATTTTACAATTAGCGATCATTTAATGAAGATCGTGAGAGACTCCATAAATGGCATATTGCAGCATACAAGGCATCGTTCCTGGAAGGACGATTTTCTGGGGATCGAATTCGCTGCGTGATTGGTCATCTGTTCAAATGTTGGCTCATTTTTGACTTGTTGATTGTTTTATGTTGTATTCTGAAATGTTTTTACTTACAGTACACCATGAATGTGTTTTTACTTACTGCTGCGGCACAGTTTATTCGAGCATTTGCCCGTTCTGTGCCGCAGCAGTAGCCTGGCGCGCGCCCGAGTGTGACGGGCGCACGCCGAAGCAGCGGAAGAGCGCCCTCCGATCGGGGCGCTCTCCCTACCGCTGCCGGGTCCGCCGGGTCCCCCGGAACCCCCTGCCGCTGTCCCGCGATCGCGGGACACCAGGGCTCCCTCGGGGAGCCCCTGGACACGCGTGCAGCGGGCGCACGCTCCCGATGACGCGTGACCGCGCGTCTATGACGCGCGGCACGCCGAGGGGCGGCCACTAGCAAGCCGGGAGATTTCCCGGCTTGCGGTACCGACCACACTTCAATAAAGTGTGTCGGTAGTGTACTCCACCAATAAAAAAAATGCTGCTTGTTTTAAATTGTATTCTTCAATGTTTTTAATTACAGTACACAATGAATGTTTTTTTACTTACTGTACGCCACCAATAAAAAAAATACTGCTTGTTTTAAATTGTATTCTTCAATGTTTTTACTTACAGTACACCATGAATGTTTTTTTACTTACTGTACTCCACCAATAAAAAAAAGGCTGCTTGTTTTAAGTTGTATTCTTCAATGTTTTTACTTACTGTAAAGTACACCATGAATGTTTTTTTACTTACTGTACTCCACCAATAAAAAAAATGCTGCTTGTTTTAAGTTGTATTCTAAAATGTTTTTACTTACAGTACAGTACACCATGAATGTTTTTTTACTTACTCCGCCAATAAAAAAAATGCTGCTTCTTTCAATTGTAATTGTTTCATTGTTTCTCCATGGAGGGCATTCGGGGTAGGCATGCGCATTACATCAAATCAGTATTAAAATGCATTATTAGAATTAGTATTATTATTAGAACACACATACTGTAATATATGTACAGAATAAATGCATACTTTTCATTTTCGGGGTTTATTATAAAGTATATAAAAAATTATTGTATACTTTATGAAAAAACAGCATACTGTTTCAGGTTTTCTATAGAGCTCACAGTTATTCTATCCTAATCAATAAAAATGGCACTGATTCAGATTCAGCAGTGTGCAAGCATCATTACAAAAAGCGATATTATCCATCAAAATCCCTCCATTTGCCGTTCTCAGCATGATGACAAAGTTTCTTTTCTGAGGAAGAAAAATAAAAGTATTACTTTAATGGATGGTTCCCGCAATCCCCTTGGTCAGTCCTAACAATAATTTTCTCAGGGGGCGTCTCTTGTTCACATACACACATACGCCTATATGTGATGAGACGCATACAGTATAGTGGCGGCCGCCTTTAGCCTCCTGCGGCTGCCACGCGGGGTTTTTTAAAATGCGGCGGTGCGCTGCTTTTTTTTTTTAGTTTTCACGCGCCACGGGCGCGTTTAATGATAAGCGCCATTAGCGCTTATCTGATGAATGCGGCCGCCACGCTGGAAACTCTGCTAGAAACGGAGATATCGCCCGGATAAATGCGGGCAAGTAGGAGGTTAAAGGCGGGCGCAGCAGTATGCGTTTCAACAAGCTTCCAATGCAAATGCGCCTAGCTGTCCACCAATATTTCTGTATCTTCTGTAGTAGCTGCTCAGCCAATGCTGGACTACATTTTGGCGAATTGTGACTAAAGAACTAAATAACCATAAGCAAAGCGATTGATTACAAGAGAATCGCTTTACTGTGCATTGATATTGATATGGTAAAAAAAGAATTAAATACGGCAGCTGTATCCACCATAGACGTTGCCATTCGGTTGTCACTGAGCCACTGCCAGTCCCGTAGTCTTGATTATACACGTAGTTGACAGGTGACAGCGGGCCTGCTACACCTGTAGTTGACGGAAACAAAAGAAACAGCGCACAACGCCAAATAGTGAAGCAAGTAATTGCAAAAGTATATTAATAAAAGGTTATTATTCTGCATACATCATATAGGTGATAAAGTTGCATTTAGTGTGTATCACACTGATTACCACTCGGCAGCTGTTGGCAGGAAAGTCAGGTGCTTGCTTCTCTTTGCGATAACTGCTGTACTGACTCTGGAGCAGGATTCTTGTTTGGACTCCTCATCCGACAGTATGCGTCTCCAAAGGGGATTTCGCTTCCAGCAACCAGGACCCGCTGCGGGTAATAGTACTCAGTAGGACCGCCAAAAGTTCCAAGTATGCTGGGGCAGCTCGTATAGCTCAACGGGCAATCTCACTGCACACGGAGGTGAGACCACAGTTTCCCTGAAGAAGTAGCTAATTCTACGAAACGCGTTGGATGTTATATGCCTATTGCCTTATCATTATTGCTACATCTATTGGCTTCACCCTGGTATTATCACTCCTGTGTGTTATTTGGGCTGTTTAGAGACTTTACCATCTCCCTGCCGATTCCAACACTGCTGCGGTGACTGTGACGTTATCACGCAGCATCTTGTGATGGAGCGGCAGCATGGCATACCGAGTGTGTCCCTGCAGGCTGTGGTCTCACCTCCGTGTGCAGTGAGATTGCCCGTTGAGCTATACGAGCTGCCCCAGCATACTTGGAACTTTTGGCGGTCCTACTGAGTACTATTACCCGCAGCGGGGCCTGGTTGCTGGAAGGGAAATCCCCTTTGGAGACGCATACTGTCGGATGAGGACTCCAAACAATAATCCTGCTCCAGAGTCAGTACAACAGTTATCGCAAAGAGCAGCAAGCACCTGACTTTCCTGCCAACAGCTGCCGAGTGGTAATCAGTGTGATACACACTAAATGCACCTTTATCACCTATATGATGTACGCAGAATAATACCCTTTTATTAATATACTTTTGCAATTACTTGCTTCACTATTTGGCGTTGTGCGCTGTTTCTTTTGTTTCCTTTTCTTAGAGTGTGGGGGGTGCTCAGCCACCCCCTTTGTTTATAGCAGCAGACGCCCTTATCAGTTACACGATATGTGAGAGATTTTGTTTTTACACAATTTCACTGTTGTTTTTGTGGTTTAACGTTTCACAAATCTATAGGGTTTCAGTCACTGCACTGTATTGTTTATTTATATCCTTAAGGTTTAATAGTAGCGTACGGTATTATTTTTGTTTTGTCACCTGTAGTTGACAGCTGATGAATCTGGAAAACGCTTTGGTACATGCAAGCTTGCTGGTATCTGTACATAAAATCCTGCTCAGGCTGCAGGTATCCAGGCGGGGACAGATAGCAAGGGTTCCCGGTCAGCAGGTTTTCACTGACGGTCCGATTGTTATTGGAAGCCGGTGCTGGCGCTGGCGCATTGCTTGCCTGAGACTGACGATTCTTAGTTGGTTTTACCATGACCTTTCGCCTTTTGAAGTCTCCATGATTAAAGATACTGGACACATCTGGGGCAACACACCAATACCCTCCTCCTGTAATTTCGGGTGCAGGTGCAATACGAAAAAAACACGGATCGATACATAACTTTTTCCTTATTGCACACTTCCACACATGAGCATCTGGTGAAAATTTGTAAAAGTCATAATTTTCGATAAAATATTGATAAATTTGACCAGCTGTGGCCATCTAATCATCTGCTGAACTAATTGCTGACCATAGTAAATAAGCGTACGTTATGTCGGGTTTTTTGAACACGGACTGCAGTGGTGTACTCATCTCCGGACTTCTCTGGACAATAGAATAGAACACTAGACACTTTGCATTAAGTTTTTAATATGAAACGCCTAAATAGATACAGTGTTGTAGCTATTTCAGTACCAAGGTCAATTCACAAAGGACAACTGTGGTATTTTTTAAACACCTGCAAGTCGACACATTAATGAAGCACATGTAGTGTACACATTAGAATTAATTACAATTCATGAATTCTACCTGGGGTGCCACCTTGCGGATACGCGAAGAATTGCAACCAATTACATCCGAACCATTCTCATTAAACAGATCACGCGCGGGTGACGCCGGCATGAATGAGACATGAATACGGCATGAATGTCGCATGAACGCCGCATGAACGTGGCGAAGCGCGTGACATTCGGAAAATGTCACCGGAAAATATGCGAGAAGTGTTAAAATAAAAGTTGCCGCATAAGGCCTGTCCTGTCTAATTTGAGGCCAAGAAGCCGATGGGACAACATCCTCTACATGGATTACAAAGGAAGAAGAAAAGACTGAAGAAAAGAAAGAGAAAAAAAGACGGAAAAAAAAAGAAAAGAATGTTCATAAGCGGCTTCAAAAAGTTAAAGTAAATAAAGCACCTGGCCCCGATGGCATACATCCAAGAGTTCTCAAGGAGTTAAGCTCAATAATAAACAAACCATTATATTTAATATTCAAGGACTCCATTTCCACAGGCTCAGTACCACAAGATTGGCTTAAAGCAGATATGGTGCCTATATTTAAAAAGGGAGCTAGATCAAAACCGGGGAATTACAGACTTGTAAGCCTGACTTCATTAGTGGGGAAACTACTTGAAGGTTTAATACGGGATAATATTCAGGAATACCTAATGGAAAACAAAATCATTAGTGATAGTCAGCATGGAATTATGAAGGATAGATCATGTCAAATTAACCTTACTTGTTTCTTTGAGGAGTTAAGTAGGAATTTAGACCAGGGTAATGCAGTTGATGTGGTCTACTTAGATTTTGCAAAAGCTTTTGAAACGGATCCACACAAGAGGTTGGTGTACAAAATAAAGCAAATTGGACTCAATAATAATATATGCACATGGATTGAAAACTGGTTGAAGGATAGACAACAGAGGGTTGTCATAAATGGAACTTTTTCAGGTTGGGCTAAAGTCGTCAGTGGAGTACCTCAGGGATCGGTACTGGGACCCCTGCTTTTTAACTTGTTTATTAATGACCCTGGGGTTGGAATCGAGAGCAAAGTCTCCATCTTTGCTGATGATACTAAATTGTGTAAGGTAGTAGAATCAGAGCAGGATGTAATTTCTCTCCATAAGGACTTGGAGAGACTGGAAACATGGGCAGGTAAATGGCAGATGAGGTTTAAAGCAACAGTCCTTGCTCGCGATTCTTTTTTTTTTAAAGTGTTTTTTTTCAATTTAAATATCTGCATCTATGCAATCCTAACTTACCTAGTGAATAGCGAAGCTGCTGATCAATCCGTTTTCCTGTGATTGATCGTGAAGATTAATTGATGCAGGGCGATGTAATGCTCTATGTTCCCACAGTTTCCTGTCTGTTTCCTCATTGCTTTTCTTCCTTTGAGAAAGCGCCCTAAGAGGCGAGAAATGTGTTGGGGACACCTTGTGCTGTTTAATTTTTGGCTGTTATGCCCAAATAAAGTCATTTTATTATCAACAACCAGCCTCATTTTCCAGCATTTGCGGTGCCCAAACTTTTCCGATGAATACTTCTTCTATTTTCGCATTTTGGTGCACGCTCTTGGACTGCATACAGGCTACAGCCCATACTCTCTGGGATTTGGTGGATTTCAATCGACGGAGTGCGACATAGTCAGGAGGAATTATAAACTGCAGCGCTCACAGGGATTGTTGTGTGTCAGTGGGATACCGGCGGAGGCGAGTCGCCGATGGATGATGTCACAGCGGTGCCTTCACTCCGTGTGAGTTTGCCGGGAGAAGAGGTGTTAGCGCTACCGACGCCCCTCGAGTGACGTGATATCCTATCCCCACGGAACAACGGAAGATAAGGACATCGGTCCTAAGCTAAGTGTCCCCCCCTTTACTTTACTTACACATTTGAGCATACCTCCGTTATATACCGTGTATGCAGGCCTGGCACAGAGCTCATTATCACAGTGCCGGGTCCAGAAACGGAGAGGTCCTTTCTCATGTTACGTCATTGGAGGACAATTTTGGATTTCAGCTAGAGACTATTTATGGTTACTTAACCACACCATTACCACATACACCCACAAGACATTTACTTTGCCGTCCCACAATATTGAACTTGTCAAATTAACTTTGCCACCTCCACTTTAGTCTATTGGAGCACACTTAGGGGAGTTTCTCTCCCCATTTTATACAATAAATTATATATTTGAGAGCAGGGGCGATTTGTATATATGTATGCATGTCTTTATTTATATAGCACCATTAGTGTACATAGTGCTTTACATTAGTATTTGTGTCCAGCGTAATTGCGTACGCAGGGAGGGTGCCTGTGATGTCACGTGAGTGGTTCGGCCTCATTAGCTGAACTGCGCACGTGACCAGGGCAAGTGTGACAAATTCAAACGTATTTGTCTCACCAAGCAGCTGATCGCAGAGTGCTCATGGTCGCGCACGCTGGTCAAACACATACGCGCTCACAGTCTGCCTGGACGAGTCCTTATGGTGTCAAAGGCCACGGCCATGCAAGGAGTGTGTGTGCAATTGCGTTTGCGGTGCGATTAAAATGCACACACCCCGAGATCCGGGTGCTGTGTCCCCGCAGCTCTTCCGGGGGGAGGGGATGGAAGGGGGGTGGTCCGGTAACGGGTGGTGGGAGGGATCGTGCTGCATCCTCCACAGCTCCGCATCCCGTGCAGCACTGCGAAGACCCGGCCAACCACCATCACAACCGCCCACCGCCAGGAGAAGCACAGCCATTGAGGACTACACAAGCGCAATCTGCGATGACGTTCGAGATGGCAGTAATTTTATTGAAACTACTAGAATAGGCCCCTTGCATGGTACATTAAACCAGCTACATTTATTTTCCCTATTAACCAGGACCTCTGACAGGTGTTGGAGAGGTTGTGGTCAACGTGGAAACATGTTGCACACCTGGTGGGATTATTTCCTTGTAAAGACATTTTGGGAGGAAGTAATTAGATTAATCGAGAGCATTACCTCTATTATATGACTCAAAGACCCTTGGATTATTCTTCTAAATAGAGATTGCAATCCAGACAAAAAACTCAGAAAATCATTAGTTTTGCACATAATAAATGCGGCCAGGTGTACAATCCCACTATCATGGAAGCAACAGATCACACCTACAGTAGGTGCCTATTTTCATAGCTCCGAAGTTATCTGTGCCAAACCGCATATTTTGGCATGTTCAAAAGTAGCTGAAGAAAGCCCTATTCTCTATTGCAAGCCGCATCTTCTATACCGCTTCTATAAAAAGTTACAAACCACATGGTTTAATCGCCAAAACCCCCAGATTGTACTTGCTTTTTGAAGAGGAATTTCCTGAGTTGATGCAAACTCTATCCTTAGTCGCTCAGCCAAACCCATTTTTCAGCCTCTGGATATAACTCACCATCAAATCTTGCACTCTTGGTACAAATCTTGCACACTTGGTACTAATCTTGCACCCTTGAGGCGGCATAAAGGATATGTGAATCCTCCCATACAACCTACCCTCGCCTTCCGCCATAAACACACCCGCTCCCAGAAGCACACCCGCTCCCAGAAGCACACCCGCTCCCAGAATCCCACCCACATACGCTTGCATTGAAACCGTGCCCGACATCATCTTGCGCGAGCTGTCCCAGCCAATCAGGGAGAAGTATAGTTTGCAAGTAGTGGTGTAGCCCAGAAACATGCCATGTACATTTTCAAGCACCACATGCCCTATGTGGTGTACTGCGGGTGGGCTCACAATGTAAACTACGAAGGGAATCGCGTCAAAAAGGCTTTTCCTGAAAATTTAAGAAAGACTATTGTGGAGGAATTGCGGCGCTATTTTATAATTAGCGATCATTTAATGAAGATCGTGAGAGACTCCATAAATGGTATATTGCAGCATACAAGGCATCGTCCCTGGAAGGACGATGTGCTGGGCATCGAATTCGCTGCGTGATTGATCGTATGTTCAAATGTTGACTCATTTTTGACTTGTTGATTGTTTTATGTTGTATTCTAAAATGTTTTTACTTACAGTACACCATGAATGTTTTTTTTACTTACTCCACCAATAAAAAAAATGCTGCTTGTTTTAAATTGTATTCTTCAATGTTTTTACTTACAGTACACCATGAATGTTTTTACTTACTCCACCAATAAAAAAAATGCTGCTTGTTTTAAGTTGTATTCTTCAATGTTTTTACTTAAAGCACACCATAAATGTTTTTTTACTTACTGCTGCGGCAGCTTTTATTCTAACAAATCACTGGTTTTTCTCTGGCTTGTTCCTGGAATGCGAAACTCTTCACCTGGCGTATGCCGCGTTCATTTTGCGTTCCCAGCCACGGGTCATGCCCGGCTGACGCGCAGTTGATGCGTTTATTGATAATGATTCGGATTTAATAGGCTGCAATGCTTCGCGTGTCCGCCAGATGGCAGATATTCATGAATTGTAATGCGCATGCGCGTCAGTCAGTAATGAGTCAGTAATGAGCAGGTGTTTCGTTTAAAAAAGATACCACAGTGAGCTATTGTAACTTGGCCTTGAGACTGAAGGAAGAGGTTGCAAAAATGTATCAATTTAGGCTTTTCATATTAAAGAAAGACAAAGACCAGTTTCGGTTACAGTATTCTCCAGAGACCCGCCCGCCATGAGTGTTCAAGTGAAGCCCGCTTTCCAAAAACCCGACAGAAGTTACGCGTATTTGATATGTGCCGCGATTAATGCAACAGAGGATAAGATGGCAACAGTTGTTCAAATTTATCAGTATTTTATCGAAAATATTGACTTTAACAAATTTTCGCCAACTACTCATATGTGGAAGCGTGCAGTAAGGAAAAGGTTATGTAGCGATCCCTGTTTTCATCGTATTGAGCCACAATTTGTTGGAGGGTATTGGTGTGTATCACTGGCTTTTTCCGGTATCTATGATCATGAAGGCGGCAAAAGGCGAAGGGTCATGTTAAAACCAACTAAGAAACGACATTCGCTGCCAAGCAAAGCACCAGCACCGGCTTCCAATGACGGTCCCGCCATCAGTGACAACCCTGAGCCTGAGCCTGAGGCTGAGCCGGATTTCGCGTGCAGTTTCGATGAAGCTAGCATGTACCTAAGCAATTTCCAGCCTCACCAGCTGACTACAAGTGGACTAGTCCTGCTGCAAACTATCGACGTGGATGATCAAGAAAGCTGGACTGGCATTGGACCGGCGCCGGCGCCAGCTGAATGGGAAATACTATGGTGAGTATTGTTGCCGTATTATTTTCTGTGTTTTTTTTATTTTGACAATACAGTATAAATATAGGTGCGATTCCAAAGTCAAGCGATTCTCCTGTAAGCAATATCATTGGCTGAGCGGCTTCTACAGTACTGTACTGCAGATACTGAACAATTGGTGGAACGCTAGGCGCATGCGCATTGGAACCTTCTTGAAACGCATACAGTATGCACATCGACGGTAGGCGCATGTGCATGTGAACAGGAGACGCCCCCCAAGAAAATTATTGGTGGGACTGGCTGGGAACTTTTTTAGGGGGCTGAACATTACAGTAAAACTTTTCTTTTTGTTTTTCCTCAGAAAAGAAAACGGCTAATGGAGGGATTTCGATGGATAATATCGCGTTGTGTAACAATGCACATTGCTGAATCGGACTTAAAACCCCACGTCTACAGTTTTTTTGCCGATGTTATTGATTAGGATAGAATACTGTACCTGAACCAGTACTGTATGCTGATGTTTTCCGGCCGTACAGTATACTGTGTAATAAACCCGAAAAAAATAAAACTATGCATTTATTCTACATGTACAGTATCACTTACATTATGTGTCTTCTACAGTATATAGTGCCAGTACATACAGTACAGTACAGTTTGTGTATTTCTATTCTTCAATTTTTTTTGTACTCTAACAGTATACTGAGCATGTCTACAGTATACAGTATAGTGCAGTATGCCTCGAAATTCAAGAAACACTGTATTTTGTTACACTATCAAAGGAGCAAATGGAAACAATGTGAGACAAATCAACATGTTCTTTTATTGGTGGAGTAAGTACAAAAACATTTTTTTACAAATACTGTACAATGTTGAAACATTTTAAGTGCACAGCAATTCAAAACATCAACAGGTGTATGGTTTACTGCTACATGTGTGAAAACATTTGTCAGTCAGTATGGTTTTCAGTCACATGTTTTAAAAGCAAATTCTTAATTCACAAAAAAAGCAAAATGCAATAAATCCTTTATTAAAGAACGACAAGTCAATACATACTGTATACTGTACAGTGGGATTGTGTGCAAAACAGTCTGCACCACTACAGTCCTCGACCCAAAATACAATACATTCTTTAATATCTTTAAAATATAAATATATAAATATAATTTTAAATAATCCATTCTGTGGGTCTGAGCGGGTTGAAATTTGCCTGGTCCTCATGCGGAAGGACCCTTGCCATAGTGGCCAAATATCAGCCTTCCACGTCCCCCAGAACCGGAGATACAAAAATACAGTTTAAAAGCACATTACAAAAGTGGCTTTTTGTGCCATGCAAGTCAATGGCAGAAACCTAAACTTTACCATTACCCTGACTCCGTTCTATTGCCATGAGAGGGTCGCTATTTGCCATACAATCCTGCCGGAACTAGGACTACATGGTGACAGAATCTGAGCCCTCTAGGTTTAACAGAACCGGAGTTATGGGTTCCAGGTTTCTGCTCATTCTGACTTAGCCGTTTCAAAGCAGCGCGGCTTTCTCCGCCATTACGGTCAATGGTAGGACCCTCCTCGCCGGCGTGACCCTTTCTCATCGCCATTACTGGTCGGACCCTGTTGGGGTCAAGTGAGGGGGTCCCTAACATCTATGGGCAAAATTAATTTTATTTCTAGGTGCCCTAGAACAGAAGTTCCCACGCCAATTGGCCGTGAACTTGACTGAGGCCCTAGTTCCCACACCAATTGCGCGATCATAGCTCTTTTTTGACAAAGTTGCCGATCTTGCGGCTTTGCGGTCTGGCAGTAAAAAACACACACATTAACATCTCCTTTATTTATGTACAGTACAGCAGGTCAAAACATGTACAGTACAGTAGAGTACAATACTGTCCAGTACAACAGTATGGTCTTACCTGTGATTACAAAAAAAATGTTATTCTTATAATGCAGTATACAAACGAAACATCTCCTTTATTAAAGAAACATATAGAATACCAGTACAGTACAGTGGGATGGTGCGCAACACTGTCAGTCAGACCTGCACCAGTACAGTCCTTGAGGGCAGCAAACAGGGCAGGTTTTCAGGACAACATTTAAAACCGTGCCTGTTTGCGACACAACAACATCTCCTTTTTTTAAGTACAGCAGGTCAAAACATGTACAGTACAATACAGTTCAACACAACAGTATGGTCTTACAGAAAGTCCTCCACATTGTCCGTCCATGCCCGATTCCTTGCATGGCGCAAAACGCCATTAATGCAGTCTCGAACGCCTTTCATTACAGGATCTGTAACTGCATTAAAGTGCCGCATTTCATCCACAATGTTTTTCCTTAAATTGACAGGAAGCACCTTTTTTACGCAATTCCCATCGTAGTTCACTTTGAAGGCCCAGTCGCAGTACAAAGAGTAGGGAACATGGTGCTTAAAATGAACAAGGCATACTTGTGGGGTGCACCAGCACTCTTCACCCTATACCTCTCCCTGAGGGTCGGTGGCAGATCGCACAGGGTGATGTCGGGCACTGTATCAATGCGAGCGGGTGTACTGCACCGACACACTTTATTCGAGCAAATACCCAGTATGTACCTGGCAGATACCTGGAATGCGCCGCTCCTCACCTCTGACAAGCCCCGTTGCATTTGCCTTCCCAGCCTGGGTTCATGCCTGGCTGATGGGCGGCTGATCTGTTAAATGATAATGATTAGGATTTAATAGGCTGCAATGCTTCGCGTGTCTACCAGATGGCATAAATTCATGAATTGTAATGCAGTATATATATATATACTGTGCAGTATTGCAGCCAGCGGGAATAAAATGCTTCAATCCCTGCCGGGAAATACCTCAATGCACTCGGGCAGAAAACAGTCACAAACCTCAATACACCCGGGTATACCCGAATTCGTGGGACTAGCCGAGCTCGAATAAAGTGTGTCGCCAGTGTAGGTCTTTTGGGAGCAGGTGTGCTTGAGGCGACGGGCGATGGTAGGTTGTCTGGGAGGAAGCTTTCCTCCGGTCTTGGTCGCAGTGTTGTCTCTTGGCGTGGTTTTGACGGGGTTATCATGTCCTCCTCAACGGCATACATGGACACTACATCTTCTGGTGGAAGGGGTGCGCTTGGTGATGGAAGGGGGTCGAAGGTCCCATTCATCACATCCATGTCACCCCCCTGCTCCGGCGTCGGGGAAACAGGGACATTAGCACTGAGCAAATAATGTTTGCCCGCTATGTCAGCCTCTATCTTCTCAATCCGTCGATCCATCCATTGATCCATTTGTAGCATCCATTGCTCCACATTTAGCATTGTCTCCAGAAGCAGATCCACAGTAATCCCATTCAGCATCCGGTCTAACGAGCTGATTCTTGTGCATGGGGTCTTGACATCTGGGGGGATGGGTGCAACGGATGATGAGATGGGGGTTCCATGGACAGAAGCGGCATCGAGGAAGAGTGGAGGAGGTGACCTGTGGATACCTGGTAGAGGAGAAGCGGCAGCGTCGTCGAAGAGCAAAGGAGATAGTGACCCGTGGATTTCAGAGGCGGTGGCGTCGTCGGATGGAACTGGAGCAGATGGGGGTGGAGAAGACGGGCTGAAGATTTCTGGGACAGCTACAGCAGAGTCATCGAAGTGTATGTGAGGAAGTGGTCTGCGGGCTCGATGGGTTGGCTGCCAATCGTTTTGCGTCGAGAGTACATCACCGTATATCTTCTTGACATAATAAGGCTTACGTCTAAGAAAACCCTTAGCCTTTGGGGTCAGCAGAAGGTTTTCTTTATTGGCCTTAGCCTGTCGCTTTGGCCTTGGCGTGGAAACGGCAACCGCCTTTCGCTTTTTCAGCTTTACAGGCACGGCAGAGGCGAGTAGGTTCCTGCGTCCATAGAATCGGGTTTGCTCCATGGAAGCAGGTGGCACAATGCAGTATCTGGACAAGGGCAAGTTCAGATACAGATCATCGAGTGTTGGGCTTTGCAAAGTGTGTGACCTTTTATGCATGGCGACCAGGTACAGGTGTTGAAAGTGGGCGTACTCTAATGTGAGTCATTACCGTATAAATACACGATACATTTTGTGGATTGACTGCACATTGAATACACATCGACTAAACATCGAATACACATTCTTGTGTTTTTATTTCTTTCTACTCGCAGCAATGCCTGTCAAAAAGATTTCAAAGGAGCTCAGCATGCGAATTAAGGAGATATACACGAACGGACACCGAATTGCTGCTATCCAACGCTGGTTAGCTGCTTCTGGCATCGATGTGTCAGCAACCACCGTGTGCTATCATGCACATGGAAAAAACAGAGACCGCAAAAGGGCACCAAGGGTAACTAACGCGTAAGTATATTTATAAAACTTAACAACAAAAAATATACAGAAAACTGTTCTGTACTGTTCATACTCATCTACAGTACAGTTCTGTATCTACAGAAATATTGTTGTTATTTCTGTTGATTTATATTACAACATAGTTTGTATATTTGTATTTATATTACAACTGTATATTTTTTGTATATTTGTATTTATATTACAACAGTATATATATTTTGTATATTTATAGACAACTGTATATATTTTTTGTCTATTTGTATTTATATTACAACAGTATATATATTTTGTATATTTATATTTATAGTACAACAGTGTATATTTTTTTTTCAATTTGTATTTACATTACAACAGTATATATATATTTTGTATATTTATATTTATAGTACAACAGTATATATTTTTTGTATATTTGTATTTATATTACAGCAGTATATATATAGTGTATATTTATATTTATAGTACAACAGTATAGATTTTTTGTATATTTGTATTTATATTACAGCAGTATATATATATTTTGTATATTTATATTTATAGTACAACAGTATATATATGATGTATATTTATATTTATATTACAACATTATATTTATATACATTTTATATTGCTGCATATTAATAAAACAATATATTTTCTTTACATTGTAGGGAGACAACTCTTCTGGTGGACAAAATAAGTGAGGAGAATGATGAGATTGGTGCATTAAGGGTTAAAAACACTCTGCAGGAAAAGCACAATGTGACTGTATCCGAGAGCATCCTAAAGAAAATGAGACGCAGCATTGGATGGAAATATGGACGTGTGAGGTTAGTACTGGACAGTACAGGAGGTTAAAGTGTTGTTTAGGAAACTGTACTGTACTGTACTGTGCCGCTAAATTTTTTTATTCCTTGTCATTACAGAGCGTACCCCATGATACGGGACGCAAACAAAATCAAGAGAGTGGTCCAGGCCCAGGCATGGATCGACAGTGGGGAGACTTTCCAGGATTGCATCTTCACCGATAAGTCTACTGTGTCGCTGGAGAGATTTGCAAGGTTTGCGTTCCACAAAAAAGGCCGCATATCTTTGAAGCCGCGGCCAAAACACTCTGTGAAGCTGCATGTGTGGGGTGCCATCTCTAGGCATGGACCGGGATGCATTGTCATCTTTGAAGGTAAAATGTATCAAATATAATGTCGCCTAATGCACTGTACTTTACTAGTGTTGCCTTACTATATGCACTGTACTGTACTATTGTGCAGTTTTTTGAGCACTTTTCTTTTCTTGCTATAGGAATCATGAATAAAGCTTTCTTCCAAGACAGCATTGTGCCCGAGATAGTGCAATATATCACATACGAGTTCCCCTATGGTCACCGCTTCTACCAGGACAACGATCTGAAGAACACCGCGTCAACAGCGCATATCCTTGAGCGCGGCATCAACTGGGTGAAGACGCCAGCGGAGTAAGTGCAGTAGACCGTGTCCCATTTTTGTTCCCCACTGTTTTTAGCTCTTAAACCAATTGTCCTTTTTTTCCAATGCCAGATCGCCAGACTTCAATCCGATCGAAATGGTCTGGCATCAGCTGAAGGACCATATCCGGAAAGTGGCGAAACCCTCCAAAAAGGACGAGTTGTTGAAAGGCATAATGAGTTTTTGGAACGATGTACTCACCGTGGAACGCTGCAATAAATATATAGACCATATTGCCACAGTGTTGCCCATTGTCATTGCACGTAATGGGCAAGCATCAGGAAAGTAGTACTGTGCTGTAGTTTTGTAAGTACAGTATGATACAGGTAAGTATGGCACAGATTTTTTCTTTCCCAATAGTCAGAGTATACAGTAGTTACAGTTTTTTCTTTACAGAGAGAGCAGCACCAGCCATCATGTTACAGTGCACAGTATTTAACAGTAGTCACCGTATACAGTAGTTCCAATATAGACTAGTTTGACAGTGCCTACAGTACTAACTGCACTAATTTTTTGTTTTCATGTCGTTTCAGGAAAAAAGGCTGGCCTGGCCTGGGGGGAGGATTGGTTTAGTGTCCAGTCAAAACTGTTGTGTACAGTTAAATGTTCAGTATATAAACAGCTGTATTGATGTACACAAAACCTCTCCTCTCTCAATGAACTACTGTACTGTTCACAGAATGAGGAACAAGATACAGACGGAAAAAATAATATTTCTATATATAGAGTACTCTCTGGATGTGTCTGGCTAAAATACAGTACTGTAGTTTGTGTGCACGTGGGGGAGGGATGAAGGATTAGTTGTGCTGCAGTTCAAAGAAATTAGATACTGTAGAGTACTGTTCTGTAATTTCAAAAGGCAGTTCATCAAAATAATTTGATTAATAAACCCCAAATACAGTACGTACATAAAAAGCAAGTCACTTTAACTCCCTGTGCCTCAGGCACCAAAAACAAACAGTAGATTGTTAGCTCCACCGGACAGGCAGGGACCTGTGCCTGCAAAATGTACATGCAAAGCGCTATGTACAGTATACAGTACTGTACACAAAACCTCTTCTCTGTCAATGAACTACTGTACAGTTCAAAGAATGAGGAACAAGATACAGACGGAAAAAATAATATTTATATATATATATATATATATATATATATATATATATATATATATATATATTTTATACAGTACATTACAGTATATATTATTACTTAATATTCGTATAAATGTCCATTTTTCATGTATCTACATGTTTTACAAATGTTTTCTAAATGTTTCTCCGATTTCAATCTGCCAGAAGAATTAATAAAGGCTGCAGTATGTATAATTCATGATTATTTTTATCTTTGTATTTTTTTTTCCCTGATGAAATAAAATAAATATTTTTTCACATTCCTGGTTATCGTAATCATTGACAACAACCACACCCCCTCCCCCCTCCCCCCTCCCCCGACAGTATAAGAATGAATGAAAAAACAACATGAATCAGTTAATGGTTTTTTTACTCTCAATTCTCACAATGCCGTGCACATCAGATTTACATTTCAAATTCGAGAGGGGATTTTCCAAATCGTTACCATAAACAAAGCCTCAAAGGGTTTGGGGGGTTGGGTGAGTCATGCGCGGTAAGCAGCTAGCTCCCATCTCAAAGAGGCTTAGAGTAAACGCAGGCGCAATCAGGCGATTGACTCTTGGCTAGGGACGGATTAAAAACACAATGACTAACTTCAGAAAATGAATTACTCTCTGTCTGGAGGTGTCTGGCTAAAATACAGTACTGTAGTTTGTGTGTGCGTGGGGGAGGGATGAAGGATTAGTTGTGCTGCAGTTCAAAGAAATTACATACTGTAGAGTACAGTACTGTAATTTCAAAAGGCAGTTCATCATAATAATTTGATCAATAAACCCCCAAATACAACCCCATATACAGTACGTACAGTACATAAAAAGCAGGTCACTTTAACTCCCTGTGCCTCAGGCACCAAAAACAAACAGTAGATTGTTAGCTCCACCGGACAGGCAGGGACCTGTGCCTGCAAAATGTATATGCAAAGCGTTACGTATACTGTACACAAAACCTCTCCTCTCTCAATGAACTACTATACTGTTCACAGAATGAGGAAAAAGATACAGTACAGATGGAAAACATAATATTTCTATATATATATATATATATATATATTATACAGTACATTACAGTATATATTATTAATTAATATTCATATAAATGTCCATTTTTCATGTATCTCCATGTTTTACAAATGTTTTGTAAATGTTTCTCCGATTTCAATCTGCCAGAAGAATTTAATAAAGGCTGCAGTATGTATTATTCATAATTATGTTTATCTTTGTATTTTTTTTTCCCTGATGAAATAAAATAAATATTTATTCACATTCCTGGTTATCGTAATCATTGACAAAAACCATACCCCCTCCCCTCTGCCCCGATAGTGTAAGAATGAATGAAAAAACAACATGAATCAGTTAATGTTTTTTTTACTCTCAATTCTCACAATGCCGTGCACATCAGATTTACATTTCAAATTCGAGAGGGGATTTTCCAAATCGTTACCATAAACAAAGCCTCAAAGGGTTTGGGGGGTTGGGTGAGTCAAGCGCGGTAAGCAGCTAGCTCCCATCTCAAAGAGGCTTAGAGTAAACGCTTGGCGATTGACGCTTGGCTAGGGACGGATTAAAAAACAATGACTAACTTCAGAAAATGAATTACTCTCTGTCTAGAGGTGTCTGGCTAAAATACAGTACTGTAGTTTGTGTGTGCATGGGGGAGGGATGAAGGATTAGTTGTGCTGCAGTTCAAAGAAATTACATATAGTACTGTAGAGTACTGTTCTGTAATTTCAAAAGGCAGTTCATCATAATAATTTGATCAATAAACCCCCAAATACAACCCCCAAATACAGTACATAAAAAACAAGTCACTTTAACTCCCTGTGCCTCGGGCACCAAAAACAAACAGTAGATTGTTAGCTCCACCAGACAGGCAGGAACCTGTGCCTGCAAAATGTACATGCAAAGCGCATTACATATATATATTTAATTAATATTTATTCACATTCCACAGATTGAATATCGTTATACAGTAAGATGGTTTTTGCAGGCTTGTGGAGAAAGGAAAAATAAAAAAAAAAGCATAATTTTTTTTTTATTTTAAATTTCTTTTTGGTCACTCACTCACTCACTCAGGTACAGTAAGCAAGCAGTGGTGGGCGAAGTTACAAGCGCATGTGCAGCAAATTACTGCTGTCAAACAGGAATGTGATTCAAACCAGACACGTTCAAAGGAATGGTGTGGGAGAGATGTAATGTGTGCAATGAAATCAAGTTAAAAACAAATTTATTGGGAGAGATCCTCAATTAAAATATACGGTCCTCAATACATAAATCCTATGTTAGCGACGAATTAAAAATAAGGTGGAGGAAGGGTAGACCAAAAAGGAGTATGTATCCCAAATAAATTCTAGGCTACTGTAGCTCTATACCCTCTAAAAGGGCAGGTAAGTATATGCAATGATACAGTGTATGGTTTCTAAATGTTTCTAAATGTTTGATACAGTGTGTAGCACTGACATGTGAAAGGAGATACAATATTGCCAAAAGGGTTACTCAAACAATGTCAGTAGTGAGGGTACCCTTTACACTGCTACAGTACTGTACACGCCTATACATTTCAACAATTTTCAAATGAGACATACAGTACAGCACAGTACAGCAGCACAGCACTGCAAATGCATGTACTTTAAATATGCAATTTTACAATTACTGCTCGTGCACGCACATACTGTGTACTGACGTAGGTTGAACCGCGAAGGTATTAGACTTCAAAGACAACAGCTTGCAAACGCCCCCATGAGTTTTTACACGGCATTGCAGTATTGCAGACATCGAGAATAAAATGCTAAAATCGCGGGCGCGAAAAAACGCAATTCACTCCGGGCGAAAACGACACAAAACCGCACATAACTGGGATAATCTGAAATTCGCGGAGCTAGCCGAGTTAGAATAAAGGTTGTCGCCACTGTACTGTACTGCACCAATAAAAAAAATGTGCTGCTTGTTTTAAACTGTATTCTTCAATGTTTTTACTTAAAGTACACCATGAATGTTTTTTTAGTTACTGTACTCCACCAATAAAAAAAATGCTGCTTGTTTTAAGTTGTATTCTTCAATGTTTTTACTTAAAGTACACCATGAATGTTTTTTTACTTACTCCACCAATAAAAAAAATGCTGCTTATTTTAATTGTAACTGTTTCATTGTGTCTCCATGGGGGGCATGCGGGGTAGACATGCACATTACATCAAAACAGTATTAAAATGCATTAATAGTATTAGTATTATTATTAGAACACACATACTGTAATACATGTACAGAATAAATGCATACTTTTCATTTTTGGGGGTTTATTATACAGTACAATATGTAAAAAATAATTGTATACTTTATGAAAAAAACAGCATACTGTTTCAGGTTTTCTATAAAGCTCACAGTTATTCTACCCTAATCAATAAAAATGGCACTGATTCAGATTCAGCAGTGTGCAAGCATCGTTACAAAAAGCGATATCCATCGAAATTCCTCCATTTGCCGTTCTCAGCGTGATGACAAAGTTTCTTTTCTGAGGAAGAAAAATAAAAGTATTACTGTAATGGTTGTTTCAAATTAGTCTGTCACCTAAAGAAGTTCCCGCAGTCCCCTCGGTCAGTCCCAACAATAATTTTCTCAGAGGGCGTCTTTTGTTCACATACACATATGCTCCTATATGTGATGAGACGCATACAGTATGCGTTTCAACAAGCTTCCAATGCGCATGCACCTAGCTGTCCACCAATTGTTCAGTATCTACTGTAGAAGCTGCTCAGCCAATGATATTGCTGGACTACATTTTCGCGAATTGTGACTAAAAGAACTAAATAACCATAAGCAAAGCGATTGATTACAGGAGAATCGCCTTACTGTGCATTGATATTGATATGGTAAAAAAAGAATTAAATACGGCAGCTGTACCCACCATAGACGTTGCCATTCGGTTGTCGCCGAGCCACTGCCAGTCCGTAGTCTTGATTATACACATAGTTGACAGATGACAGCGGCCCTGCTACACCTGTAGTTGACAGCTGATGAAGCTGGAAGTCGCTTTGGTACATGCAAGCTTGCTGGTATCGGTACATAAAATCCTGCTCAGGCTGCAGGTATCCAGGCGGGGACAGATAGCAAGGGTTTTCGGTCAGCAGGTTTTCACTGACGGTCGGACCGTTATTGGAAGCCGGTGCTGGCGCTGGCGCATTGCTTGCCTGGGGCTGACGATTCTTAGTTGGTTTTACCATGACCTTTCGCCTTTTGAAGTGTCCATGATCAAAGATACTGTAAAAATCTGGGGCAACACACCAATACCCTCCTCCTAAAACTCCGGGTGCAGGAGCAATACGAAAAAAACCACAGATCAATACACAACTTTTTCCTTATTGCACGCTTCCACACATGAGCATCTGGTGAGAATTTGTAAAAGTCATAATTTTCGATAAAATATTGATAAATTTGACCAGCTGTGGCCATCTTATCATCTGCTGAACTAATGGCTGACCATATTAAATAAGCGTACGTTATGTCGGGTTTTTTGAACATGGACTGCAGTGGTGTACTCATCTCTGGACCTCTCTGGACAATAGAATAGAACACTAGACACTTTGCATTAAGTTTTTAATATGAATCGCCTAAATAGATACAGTGTTGTAACTTCTTCAGTACAAGGTCAATTCACAAAGGACCACTGTGGTATTTTTTAAACACCTGCAAGTCGACACATTAATGAAGCACATGTAGTGTACACATTAGAATGATTTACAATTCATGAATATCTGCCACTTTGCGGATACACGAAGACTGGTAACCAATTACATCCGAACCATTCTCATTTAACAGATCAAGCGCGGGTGACGCCGGCATGAATGAGACATGAATACGGCATGAATGTCGCATGAACACTGCATAAATGCGGCGAAGCGCGTGGCATCCGGAAAAAGTCACCGGAAAATATCCGAGAAGTGTTAAAATAAAAGCGGCCGCATAATGCCTGTCCTATCTAATTTGAGGCCAAGAAGCCGATGGGACAACATCCGCTACATGGATTACAAAGGAAGAAGAGAAGACTGAAGAAAAGAAAGAGAAAAAAAGACGGAAAAACGAAGAAAAGAATGTTCATAAGCGGCTTGAAAAAGTTAAAGTAAATAAAGCACCTTGCCCGATGGCATACATCCAAGTGTTCTCAAGGAGTTAAGCTCAATAATCGACAAACCATTATATTTAATATTCAAGGACTCCATTTCCACAGGCTCAGTACCACAAGATTGGTTTAAAGCAGATATGTTGCCTATATTTTAAAAGGGAGCTAGATCAAAACCGGGGAATTACAGACGTGTAAGCCTGACTTCAATAGTGGGGAAACTACTTGAAGGTTTAATACGGGATAATATTCAGGAATACCTAATGGAAAACAAAATCATTAGTGATAGTCAGCATGGAATTTTGAAGGATAGATCATGCCAAATTAACCTTATTTGTTTCTTTGGGGAGGTAAGTAGGAATTTAGACCAGGGTAATGCAGTTGATGTGGTCTACTTAGATTTTGCTAAAGCTTTTGAAACAGTTCCACACAAGAGGTTGGTGTATAAAATAAAGCAAATTGGACTCAGTAATAATATATGCACATGGATTGAAAACTGGTTAAAGGACAGACAACAGAGGGTTGTCATAAACGGAACTTTTTCAGGTTGGGCTTAAGTCGTGAGTGGAGTACCTCAGGGATCGGTACTGGGACCCCTGCTTTTTAACATATTTAATAATGACCCTGGGGTTGGAATCGAGAGCAAAGTCTCCATCTTTGCTGATGATACTAAATTGTGTAAGGTAGTAGAATCAGAGCAGGATGTAATTTCTCTCCATAAGGACTTGGAGAGACTGGAAACGTGGGCAGGTAAATGACAGATGAGGTTTAAAGCAACAGTGCGATTCTTTTTTTTTTTAAGTGTTTTTTTTCAACTAAAATATCTGCATCTATGCAATCCTAACTTATCTAGTGAATAGCGAAGCTGCTGATCAATCCGTTTTCCTGTGATTGATCGTGAAAATTAATTGATGCAGGGCAATATAATGCTCTCCCACAGTTTCCAGTTTCCTGTCTGTTTCCTCATTGCTTTTCTCCCTTTGAGAAAGCGCCCTGAGAGGCTGTTACGCTGGTGCTGCCCGCAGACCAGACCCGTCCCTTCTACTAAGGTGAGGAACGTATATGGGCATGCACCCGCAGCAAAAGGAGCGTGTCCGGAGTGTGGTATTTAGGCGTTGCCAGGCCAGGTGATGTTAGCTAGCAATACTTGCCGGTACCGGTGAAGAAGTGCCGACGTCGTTGCCGTTTTAGCCAAGGTCAGGGATTGGAGAATTCCGGAAGGTCGTTGTCCAAGCAGGGGTCGAGAGCCAGAGATAGACGTACGCCAAGCCAAGTCGTAACATGAGAGAATAAGAGAGAGAATGCCAGAGTAGTAATCCTAGTGGAAACTATGTCGAGCAATGAATGAGTGGGAGGACAGGCATTATACAGTAAAGTGCGGCTGACCAATCAGAGGTGGAGGCAGGCCTGGAGGAATGCGTGGAGCTCTCCTGGATAGGTCCACTTGATTGGCAGGCAGATGAGGCCTCTTATTCTGCAGGAGATCCTATTAGTCTGCTGGGGGGCGTGGTTTCACTGCTAGAGCAGTGAATAAATTATGTTCACACGGTGCACGCTGTACACGCGAGCGGCCAGGACACATGGCAGCCGCATGGGAGAGGGAAGAGCCAGCAGGAACGGGAGACCACCGGGGACGGTGAGGAACCCCCAGGATAGCAGGAGGTAAGTGGCGCCATCGAGGGGCACGCACCACGTCAGCGGGGGTTAAAGAAGGTCAGGAGGGGCCAGGGCACGGGCGCCAGGATCCCAAACTCCTCACAGAGGCGAGAAATGTGTTGGGGACACCTTGTGCTGTTTTAATTTTTGGCTGTTATGCCCAAATAAAGTCATTTTATTATCAACGACCAGCTTAATTTTCCAGCATTTGTGGTGCCCAATTTTTTCCGATGAATACTTAATCTATTTTCGCATTTTGGTGCATGCTCTGGGACAGCATAAAGGCTACAGCCCAAACTCTCTGGGAATCGGGGGATTTCAGTCGACAGAGTGCGACATAGTGAGGAGGAATTGTAAACTGCAGCGTTCACAGGGATTGTTATGTGTCAGTGGGATACCGGTGGAGACGAGTCGCCGATGGATGATGTCACAGCGGTGCCTTCACTCTGTGTGAGTTTGCTGGGAGAAGAGGTGTTAGCGCTACCGACGCCCCTCGTGTGACCTGATATCCTATCTCCACAGAACAACGGAAGATAAGGACATCGGTCCTAAGCTAAGTGTCCCCCCCTTTACTTTACTTACACATTTGAGCATACCTCTGTTATATACTGTGTATGCAGGCCTGGCACAGAGCTCATTATCACAGTGCCGGGTCCAGAAACGGAGAGGTCCTTTCTCATGTTACGTCATTGGGGGACAATTTTGGATTTCAGCTAGAGACTGTTTATGGTTACTTAACCACACCATTACCACATACACCCACAAGACATTTACTTTGCCGTCCCACAATATTGAACTTGTCCAATTAACTTTGCCACCTCCACTTTAGTCTATTGGAGCACACTTAGGGGAGTTTCTCTCCCCATTTTCTACAATAAATTATATATTTGAGAGCAGGGGCGATTTGTATAAATGTATGCATGTCTTTATTTATATAGCACCATTAGTGTACATAGCGCTTCACATTAGTATTTGTGTCCAGCGAAATTGCGCACGCAGGGGGGGGTGCCTGTGACGTCACATGAGCGGTTCGGCCTCATTAGCTGAACTGTGCACGTGACCAGTGCAAGTGTGACAAATTCAAACGTATTTGTCTCGCCAAGCAGCTGATCGCAGAGTGCTCATGGTCGCGCACGCTGGTCAAAGACATACGCGCTCACAGTCTGCCTGTATGAGTACATATGGTGTCAAAGGCCACGGCCATGCTAGGAGTGTGCGTGCAATTGCGTTTGCGGTGCGATTAAAATGCACACACCCCGAGATCCGGGTGCTGTGTCCCCGGAGCTCTTCCATGGTGAGGGGATGGAAGGGGGCTGGTCCGGTAACGGATGGTGGGAGGCATCGTGCTGCATCCTCCACAGCTCTGCATCCCATGCAGCACCACGAAGATCCGGCCAACCACCATCATAACCGCCCACCGCCAGGAGGAAGCACAGCCATTGAGGACTACACAAGCGCAATCTGCGATGACGTTCGAGATGGCAGTAATTTTATTGAAACTATTAGAATAGGCCCCTTACATGGTACTTTAAACCAGCTACATTTATTTTCCCTATTAACCAGGACCTCTGACAGGTGTTGGAGAGGTTGTGGTCAGTGTGGAACCATATTGCACATCTGGTGGGATTATTCCCTTGTAAAGACATTTTGGGAGAAAGTAATTAGATTAATCGAGAGCATTGCCTCTATTATATTACTCAAAGACCCTTGGATTATTCTTCTGAATAGAGATTGCATTCCAGACAAAAAACTCAGAAAATCATTAGTTTTGCACATATTAAATGCTACCAAGTGTACAATCCAACTATCTTGGAAGCAACAGATCACACCTAGGTGCCTATTTTCATAGCTCTGAAGTTATCTGTGCAAAACCGCATGTTTTGGCATGTTCAAAAGTAGCTGAAGAAAGCCCTATTCTCTATTGCAAGCCTCATTTTCTATACCGCTTCTATAAAAAGTTACAAACCACATGGTTTAATCGCCAAAATCCCCAGAATGTACTTGTTTGTCGAAGTGGGTTGATGCAAACTCTATCCTTAGTCGCTCAGCCAAACCCATATTTCAGCCTCTGGATATAACTCACCATACAAATCTTGCACCCTTGAGGCGGCGTAAATAAAATGTGAATTTTAAAAGCGGTTTGCATAATGGTACTACGAGAGTTGTAGTTTTTGTAACAAAATGCGAGTTGAAGGTTTTCTTCACAAACCAATTGGATTGGCAGAGTGAAACTGCTTCTAAGAAAGCCTTTTAGACAGAGGATTTGACATGCAAGAAGGGCTTCCATAATTGAAAGCATGCCAATCTGCTTCTAGGGCACTTTAAAGGAGTTTGTCACAATTCAGACAATTCCTCTAATAAATATCCTGCTATCAAACAATTGCTCTCCATAAGGCTCATAAATATGTTACGTCCCACCTCTCCTCATAACACAATCTCTTGTCCCTGGAACTCATGTCCTGCTGGTTTGCGTTGTGGACTGAGAGAGTGGTTGGTGATTTACAGGTCCCTGTGGGCACACCACCAGCTCTACCTGTTCTATTTTACTTTTATATGATTTTTATTTCCTGTATTTACAATGTTTTATTGTACTACCAATCATTGTTTCCACTTCTTTTCATATGAAAATTGTCAGGAATAATGTATGTTGTTTTAGTCTCTCCACAGTCTTTTGTTCTCACCTCTAAAATGAAAAAAAAAACTGTATGTTACACAACTTTACACCTATTCTACTCACTGACTAAATATGTATAGAACTGTTACCTCCGATGCAATCATTTGTATATCTTCTTCTGTAACAATAGATAAATAATTTCTTTCCTTTCCCTTTTCTTTTAAAGCAAGAGATAAGTAAAAAATAACATTCAGCACATTTAATTAATTTAAACAGCCATTGTATTTCACATTAAAATGTAAAATAAAACAGTCTCCTCTTCTAGTATCCTGCTTTGAAGCTGTGAATTCAGTTTTAACATCTTGTAAGTAATTTGTTCGACATTGGTGATATTAAGATACCCAGAGAAGCAAGGACTTAAATACATTTTCTTCTTTGTGTGTTTTTTCCCATCTTTATGTCTCGCTCTTCTTTTTGGGAAAGAAATCTCACAGAGTCAAAAAAAAAAAAACATGAATGATTCATATTGCAAAGGGAAAAAATATGAGAGAGAAAGATAGAGCTAAAAAAGAAGGTAAAGAGGGAGAATCGCTTCAAAGCAACCGAGACAGATTTGAAGTTTTGAATGTTGATACACAGGGGTAGAGCGGCAATACACTAGAGATGTCACATCAACTCTACCTCTACACCTGCTTCTCCTTTTCACAGCATCCTCATCTCTGGTGAACAGAATCTCCAAATCATCCTGTAGTTCAGAGTTCAGTTAATCTAATGATGTGATGACTTCTAGAACCTGTGTGAGTGGCATCTATTTATGAGATTGTACTTTCCCTGGGGATTTCACCAAGAGGGGGAGCAAAGGCAAGACATAAAGTGAGAAAAAAACAAATGTGATACATCTGAAATATTTTAAATTATAAATGTTAAATATAAACATTAAAAAGTTAAATATAAAGAGCATATATTTTTTAAGCTTTATCCAGTTACATACAGTAGTTACATACTGTAGTAGATGAGGTTAAAAAAAGACATAAATCCATCACTTACAACCTATGCTAAATTTCCAGGTTGATTCAACGATCATTTAAATCTACTATTTCATTGTCAGTTAATGCAGGATCAGATATTGTATGTTAACCCGTCACAGACCTTAGTGAATCTTCCCCATGATGCCAGCAAAATTATAGGTACTGCATACATTGTCAGTGTTATATAAGAAACACATATTAAAAAAATTATCACTATGCCATAATGTCTATCCCTATCATAAAAATAGTTTTGGATCAGTGCATTGACAAAAGTCTCAGATTCAGATAAATCTGATAAAGGACTCATTGTAGGCTCTCGTAACTCACTCAACAATTGTATTGCTTCTAGTATCTCTAAAATTACACCAGTCTTACTTTGACATCAGACCCATTTGAACTAAAGCTTACTCATTTAACATTTACAGTATGCTGGTATGGTAGTCATGTAACTAGGGTAATGGAAATAGGAGACAAATATTTAGGAGCTTGTATTACATTGACTAGACTTTGTGAATTATGGAATCACAATGACCCTAAAGGTACAATAATAGTCTTTGTCTTAGCAGGCCACTCCAATAATAAGAAATATAAGAATGAATTTGCATAACAGTGGCGATGATCTATTCATGCTAAAGTTACCAGCTGTATAGAATGAACAAGTTCAGAATATATATGAATACAAAACAAAAGAAACCCTAAATAAAGGTAGGAAACTCTCAAAGGAGCAAAAGAGGAGACTCAGGATATGCAAAAAATAGCATAAAAAGGTATTAACACATAGGGCCTCATGTAGTAAGCGCCAAAAAAGTGCTCTCGGCAGGGGTTCAATATCGGCATGATTTTGGCGATTTGCCCTCGCAGTATTCAGGAAGGGCCAAATCCCTGGCGAATCACTGCGAAAGCAAAACGCCGAGTAGCCGGTGGCGAGACAGTCTGTCTCCCGATAACCTGGCGATACGCCGTCTCGTCGATATGTGTTTGCAGCAGAGAGAGATTCGCCACTCTCTCTGCGCAAAAATCGGCAAGAATAAAAATATATCAAAACAATTTTTATTCATAGTGTACATGTGCAGGGGGTCTCCGGAGCTGAACCGCATTGGTTTCAGGTCCGGGGACCCCCTGCTTCCCGAGATACAGGCCCCGTTATGAGGTGCATTTAAATGTCCTGATCACGTGACCGCGGAATGTAAACAAAGCAGAGGGATACCGGCACCCCATAAAGTGGCCTGTATCTCAGGAAGCAGGGGGTCCCCGGACCTAAAACCAAAGCGGTTCAGCTCCGGAGACCCTCTGCACATCTACACTATGAGTAAAACACACATATAAATAAACAATCATTCCTTACCTTTGCGGCTATCTGCTATGGTAATGAAGCAGCATTAATGTATTTTTAATAATAGTGTATGGGAGCAGGGGGTCCCCTGAGCTGAACCGCATTGATTTGTGGATCAGGGACCCCCTGCTTCCCGCGTTACAGGCCCCGGTATGGGTCATCGGGTTCCAGTGTCGCCGCCATCTTTATAGAGCCCATGTCGTGTCTTGGACACTATAAAGATGGCGGCGACATTGGCCTCCGATGCCCCATACTGGGACCTGTAACTCGGGAAGCAGGGGGTCCCTGAGCCACAAATCAATGCGGTTCAGCTCAGGGGACCTCCGGCTCATGCACAATATTATTAAAATACATTAATGCTGCTTCATTACCATAGCGGATAGCCGCTAAGGCAATGAAGGGGTTAAGGCATAATAGCATGTTTATTGGGGACAATTGCCCCAACAAAAATTGCAATAAACAACATACACTACCTGTGCCCCCAACAACCTCTATACCCCCATTACATATATTACATTTTTGCGATGCACAGCAATGATACTAGAGGCTGGCGGTGGCCCTCGGGTGTTCCCCGCAGGCCTGCAGTACCAATTCTGTGCCCCCCCAAAAAAATCCAACAACACAAATACTTTACAATAAATACACCCCCCTCCTAACACATACAGTACAGTACAGTAATGTACAAAATTACTATTATCCACATATGGATAATAGTGCATTTTAAATACATAAAGAACAATAAATACATTAAATACATATTGCACTCACCCATGTCCGGCTGCCACGAAGGCCATCCTCATCTTCATAACCGTCCATGCCCCCTCCGATGCTGCAAAACATAATCAAGAATAAAAACAGCCAATGTAATGTCCCCTAACCCCTTAATCACCATAGCGGTTATTAACCGCTACAGTCATTAAGGGGTTAACCCATCCTCACCAACTACTCGGGAGGCCTAAATACCCCCTCCACTACCCCTCACACCCCGTGAGGCCTAACCACCCTTACACACTACCCAGCTGGGAGGCCTGCCCACATACCCTTGGGACCAATACCCCCTTCCCCCTTCGCCCACCCCCTGTACCCACAATAAAAACAATACACAGCCCCACAATAAACATCATTATATTTATTACATACATAACCCACCCCCTGTGCCCCCCATAAATACATGATTTATTATTTTACATACAGGGTTAATATCCCAGGCCCACGGGAGTCCCCGGTGGGCCTGACGGGTTACCTCACAGACCAACAGTAGCCCAGTACCTGGTTTCAAACAGGGTCAGGAGGGCTGCGGGTGGTTCCCACCAGGCCCCATGGTCCACCATGTGGTCTCCGTGGGTCACCGTGGGCCACAATGTGATCCCCATGGATAGGCCCATGTCTGTCTGGTGGGCCCTGGGTAAGACCCACAGGTGTCTGAGGGGCCTTGGGTGCTTCACACGGGGGTCTGGGGGCCATCGGGTGGTTCCTATGGGTCCGCGGTGCCCCCAGAGATATGGGCCACCGGTTCTTCCCCGCAGGTGTCCCCCGTGGACCCGTCAGCCATTTACCCGTGAAAAGTCCGAGGAGACCTCAGGTGGTCTGAGGAAACAACCCTGTATGTAAAAATAAATAAACATGTCCTATACATTAAATAAATCAATCCCCCCCCAAAACATACAGTACAATAATGTGCAAATTAACTATTATCCAAATATGGATAATAGATTATTTGCCCATTTTTAAACACATTAAATAGCACATTAAAAGAAATCAAGTTCTACTGACCTGATCAATATGAAGCCCCCTCGACAGCAAAATCCGTGTCCTCCGTTGCCAATAAAATACATAGCCAATACATTGCAATTACATTCTGATATCAATTAACCCCTTAATCACCTTATCCGATAATAACCGCAAAGTTTATTAAGGGATTAACCCACCCTTCACCCATTTATTTGTACAGTGGCTTCATCATGCAACTATATATATATATATATATATATATATATATATATATATATATATATATATATATATATATACAGTGTTCGACAAACCTATACATTTGCTCGCCCCGGGCGAGTGGATTTAACCCCCGGGCGAGTAAATATTGGCCCAAGCAGCACACGTTTGGTACTAGGTGGCGAGTAGATTTTTTTGTGTGGCGAGTAGATTTTTTGGTGATTTGTCAACCACTGTATATATATACAGTATATATATATATATATATATATATATATATATATATATATATATATATATATATTCATGTAGAGGTATCAGTACCGTGTTAGCCGAGCATCAATAATCAAAAAATAAATAGATAATACCGTTCTGTGGCTATCGAAATGCTTTTATTTGTGCGAGCTTTCGAGATACACTGATCTCTTCTTCCGGCGATGTTACACTGGCGGCACACTTTATTAGAGTGCGGCCAGTTCCGCAAGCCGGGAGATTTCCCGGCTTGCTAGTGGCATCCCCTCGGCGTGCCGCGCGTCACCGATGCGCGGTCACGTGTCATCGGGTGCCTGCGCCCCCTGCACGCGTGTCCAGGGCTCCCCGAGGGAGCCCTGGTGTCCCGCGATGTGGGGGACGGCGGCAGGGGGTTCCGGGGGACCCGGCGGACCCAGAGAGGAGAGGGGGAAGCCCCGATCGGTGGGCCTCTCCTCCGAGGCTTCGGGGCGCGCCCGGGACATCCCGGCGCGCGCCAGGTTACTGTCGCGGCCAAGACCGGGCAAATGCTCGAATAAACTCGGCCGCGACAGTACAATGAATGAAGCAAAAGGTATACTTAAAAACAGTGTCTCTTGGAATGTTATCTGTGCTGTTCCTTCCCCCGGTGTGGATGTGTTTGATGGCTAGAGGTGTCAAAAGGTTACTGTGAAAGCAAGTGAAGAAAGAGTGTGTATGTGTATCAGTGTGAATAAAAATGAATGGAGAGCCCACAGTATATACAGTGCTTTACACAAGGTGTGTGTGGAGTGGGAGTGGAAATAAATGGTGTGTGTGGGTGTGGAAATGTGAGAGTTTGTAGCACAACTAAAAGTGTGTGTGGCTACTAAGTGGTCCCTATTGGTGTATAGGGATGGAAAACAAGGAGTATTAGTATGTGTGAGAGACAGCTGTGTGTGCATACATATAGTACAGTATGTTTGGGATCAGATGCTCCTTCTTGCATTTGCTGAGGAAGATGATATCGCTGTCTAGTTGTGCCTGTTTTTTCAGTAAATCCTTTAGCTTCATTTGAGTGCGGTACAATGTGGTATCTTGCATATTTTCATGTAGAGGTATCAGTACCGTGTTAGCCAAGCTTCAATAATCAAAAAATAAATAGATGATACCGTTCTGTGGCTAACGAAATGCTTTTATTTGTGCGAGCTTTCGAGATACACTGATCTCTTCTTCCGGCGATGTTACAATGAATGAAGCAAAAGGTATACTTAAAAACAGTGTCTCTTGGAATGTTATCTGTGCTGTTCCTTCCCCCGGTGTGGATGTGTTTTTTGGCTAGAAGTGTCAAAAGGTTACTGTGAAAGCAAGTGAAGAAAGGGTGTGTATGTGTATCAGTATGAATAAAAATGAATGGAGAGCCCACAGTATTGTACCGCACTCAAATGAAGCTAAAGGATTTACTGAAAAAACAGGCACAACTAGACAGCGATATCATCTTCCTCAGCAAATGCAAGAAGGAGCATCTGATCCCAACCATACTGTGCTATATGTATGCACACACAGCTGTCTCTCACACATACTAATACTCCTTGTTTTTCCATCCCTATACACCAATAGGGACCACTTAGTATCCACACACACTTTTAGTTGTGCTACAAACTCTCACATTTCCACACCCACCCACACCATTTATATCCACTCCCACTCCACACACACCTTGTGTAAAGCACTGTATATACTGTGGGCTCTCCATTCATTTTTATTCACATTGATACACATACACACTCTTTCTTCACTTGCTTTCACAGTAACCTTTTGACACCTCTAGCCATAAAACACATCCACACCGGGGGAAGGAACAGCACAGATAACATTCCAAGAGACACTGTTTTTAAGTATACCTTTTGCTTCATTCATTGTAACATCGCCGGAAGAAGAGATCAGTGTATCTCGAAAGCTCGCACAAATAAAAGCATTTCGTTAGCCACAGAACGGTATCATCTATTTATTTTTTGATTATTGAAGCTCGGCTAACACGGTACTGATACCTCTACATGAAAATATGCAAGATACCACATTGTACCGCACTCAAATGAAGCTAAAGGATTTACTGAAAAAACAGGCACAACTAGACAGCGATATCATCTTCCTCAGCAAATGCAAGAAGGAGCATCTGATCCCAAACATACTGTGCTATATGTATGCACACACAGCTGTCTCTCACACATACTAATACTCCTTGTTTTTCCATCCCTATACACCAATAGGGACCACTTAGTATCCACACACACTTTTAGTTGTGCTACAAACTCTCACATTTCCACACCCACCCACACCATTTATATCCACTCCCACTCCACACACACATTGTGTAAAGCACTGTATATTCTGTGGGCTCTCCATTCATTTTTATTCACACTGATACACATACACACTCTTTCTTCACTTGCTTTCACAGTAACCTTTTGACACCTCTAGCCATAAAACACATCCACACCGGGGGAAGGAACAGCACAGATAACATTCCAAGAGACACTGTTTTTAAGTATACCTTTTGCTTCATTCATTGTAACATCGCCGGAAGAAGAGATCAGTGTATCTCGAAAGCTTGCACAAATAAAAGCATTTCGTTAGCCACAGAACGGTATCATCTATTTATTTTTTGATTATTTTATATATATATATATATATATATATATATATATATATATATATATATATATATATATATATATATATATATATATACAGTGGTTGACAAATCACCAAAAAATCTACTCGCCACACAAAAAAATCTACTCGCCACCTAGTACCAAACGTGTGCTGCTTGGGCCAATATTTACTCGCCCGGGGGTTAAATCCACTTGCCCGGGGCGAGCAAATGTATAGGTTTGTCGAACACTGTATATATATATATATATATATATATATATATATATATATATATATATATATATATATATATATATACACACACATGATGAACCAATATACAAAGAAATGTTTAAGGGTTTAGTAAAACATGCATAAATAAAAATACCAGTTCTCCATATCTGCCACAGTAAAACAAAATCCTATCTCCTAATAAAATCATTCTCAAGTGGCAATCAAAAGCATCAAATGCCAATGAAAAGATTGTATTGACATTGTATACATGATGCATAAAAACTGTGCACCAAGTACACTATGCCAATCAATGTTAACAATAAAATTTTCAAAAGAAAATACAATGAAATCCAAACAAGTATACAATTTAAACCAAGCAAGGCAAGCCAAATAAATTCCCATTAATTAATGACATCCCAAAACATTTAAAATACCATCCAAATCAATTACACCATTAACTCTTTTAATCGTTAAACAAACACATTCTCCAAAAAAGTTAACATCTGACAAAATAGTAGTACCAAAATAAAACCACTATAACAACGCAAGCCTCAGCCTGACCTAAAGTATACCATATAACACCAAAAATAACATCTATCTAATTAAACATTACATTACACACATTTAACAATAGCAGCAAAAAACTGTTTTTTGTAATTTCATCTACTGTATGTGATACAATTTTTTTCCATTCTCATTTCTTGCCACTGTATGTATATATGTATGTATGTATGTATGTCTCTCTCGATATATACATACAGGGTAAGAAATTATTTGGTTGGAAATGCTTGTTTTGCACTTTTTAAATGTATTTTGATATGCTGCTATTGTTAATTGTGTGTAATGTAATGTTTAATTAGATAGTGCTACTTAATGTGTTTAATATTGGGCAAGTAATCTATTATCCATATCTGGATAATAGTTATTTTGCACATTATTGTACTGTGTGTGTTGGGGGGTGGGGGGGATTGATGTATTTAATGTATATGACATGTTTATTTATTTTTACATACAGGGTTGTATCTTCAGGTCTGCAGGAGACCTATGGAGACCACCTGAGGTCTCCTCGGACTTCTCACAGGTAAACGACTGCCGGGTCCACGGGGGAAGCCTGCGGGGAAGAACCGGTGACCCCACATTTCTGGGGGCACCGTGAACCCATAGGGACTACCCGATGGCCCCCAGACCCCCGTGTGAAGCACCCGAGGCCCCTCAGACACCTGTGGGTCTGACCCGGGACCCACCAGACAGCCGCGGGCCTACCCGTGGGGACCACATTGTGGCCCACAGTGACCTACGGAGACCACCTGGTGGACTATGGTGCCTGGTGGGGACCACCCAGGCCCTCCAGACCCTGTTTGAAACCAGGTGCTGGGCTACTGTAGGTCTTTGAGGTGACCCGTCAAGCCCACCGGGGACTCCAGTGGGCCTGGGGTATTAACCCTGTATGTAAAATAATAAATCATGTATTTATGGGAGGGCACAGGGGGTGGATTATGTATGTAATAAATATAATGATGTTTATTGTGGGGTTGTGTATTGTTTTTCATTTGGGTACTGGGGGTGGGGGAAGGGGGTATTGGTCCCAAGGGTATGTGGGTAGGCCTCCCGGCTGGGTATTGGGTGAGAGAGGGTGGTTAGGCCTCACACGGTGGGGGGGTTAGTGGGGGAGCGTATGTAGGCCTCCCAAGTGGTGGGTGAGGGTGGGTTAACCCCTTAATGACTATAGCGGTTAATAACCTCTATGGTGATTAAGGGGTTAGGGGACATTACATTGGCTGTTTTTATTCTTGTTTATGTTTTGCAGCATTGGAGGGGGCATGGACAGTTATGAAGATGAGGATGGCCTTCATCGTGGCAGCCAGACAAGGGTGAGTGCAATATATATTTAATGTTTTTATTGTTCTTTATGTATTTTAAATGGTCAAATGCACTATGATCCATTTGTGGATAATAGTAATTGTGCCCATTACTATACTGTATGTGTTAGGGGGCGTGGTTATTTCTTTATAAGTATGTATGTGTTTTAAAATTAATTTGGGAGGGCACAGAATTGGTACTGCAGGGCCGTGGGTAACACCCGAGGGCCCCCGTCGGCCTATAGTATCATTGCTGTGCATATATGTACTGTATGTTAGGGGGGTATAGGGATTGTTTGTGTAATATATATATATATATAGCAAACACAGGGGGTGCCCAGTGCTACGTCCAAATGACAAAACATACATGGTAATAATTACAAGAAATAATGCTTCAGTGTAAATAATAATGCTAATGCTATTAATATTAAAATATGTTTTTTTAGTTAGAAATTTTGGCCAAAACATCATAAGCTTGCACACCAAATCGTCAAGGTAAACCATAATAAGTGCAAGTCCTACACTACACTGCATTAGTTCCCTATACCTCTGTGTGAGGGGGAAGAACCATAATAGATTCATTACCTGCAGCAAGAGGAGAAGATCCACAATTAAAAAGGGGGAGGTGACGTGAGCTCTGGGGGAGGTGCCACAACCTCCATACAACTGATTCCAGTCAGAAATTAAATTAACATACACACCCAGCAAGCTCAAACACCCACACCTACCTAATCTTGACTATATGTAATGCCACATAGAGTGCAACTGGGCTTTTGTGGCACACAAATACAGCAAACACAGGGGGTGCCCAGTGCTACGTCCAAATGACAAAACATACATGGTAATAATTACAAGAAATGATGCTTCAGTGTAAATAATAATGCTAATGCTATATATATATATATATATATATATATATATATATATATATATATATATTAAAAATATATATTTATTTATTTATATATTTATTTATATATTTATTTAGTGTGGGGCTGTTGTGTGTGTATTTTTTTTATTGTAGGTAGCGGGGGTGGCCGTTATTTGCCCCAAAGGTGGTTGTTTAGGACTTGCAGATGGGTAGCGGGAGGGCTTATCCCCTTCAGAAATTTAGAGAGTCTGTCACATGGATCCCCTCTGAAAATAGGTATCACAGAATTCGGATAAAAAATATAGTAAAGAGAAACCCAAATAAATGCAATTATAGCAGTTAAAGCAGATTTTACTCACTAGTATATGGTATAAAAGAGTGCCATGGGCAGCTTGGAAGGTCAAACCTATGCCAAGTAAAGTGAAGGAAAATACAGGTTTCTCGAATCCAGGAAATACTTTCAAGACATGTGCTTTAGGAATACACGTAGTTAGGTCCCGAAATAGGAATAGTATACAGTAGGTCCAGTGTCACGCTGTGCTGCCCGCTGACCAGACTAACCCCTAGTACTGAGGTGGAGAGTGAGTAGACCACGCACCCACAGTAATGAGGGCATGCCCGGAATGTGGATTTGGTAGCGCAGCCAAGGCCAGAGTACAAGGATTTAGCCGAAGTACTTGCCAGATCCGGGCACAGAGAGAGGCACGTAATGATGTCCATAGCCAAGGGTCTTGCGCAGGAGAGGTCCGAGTAGAGGTCCATGAGCTGTGTTTGGGAGGTCCAAGAGGTAAGCGAGAACAAGAGATTGCCGGGTCTAGGAGCCAGAGAGGGTAAGTAGACAAGCCAGTTCGGTAACATGATCTGAAAAATAAGAGGGAGCTGGGCATAGGATCCAAACAGCACGAGGCAAACGAAACTATGCAGAGCGAGGTTGCATTGGAGATACAGGGATAATAAAGCACAGTGGCCCAATCAGAGGAGGAAGCAGGGCAGAGGTGATCTGAGGAGCCTCTTGTGATAGGACAGGGGGTGATGAGCTGTCTTGTTGCAGCTGATGAGCTGGAGGGCATGAGCCAGGACCCAGAGTCATCCGGTGGGCGGAGCAAGCCGCTGGGTGCAGTGAATAAATTAATTTATGTGGCGCGCGCCCGGTAAGTGGGGGAGCGCGCGCCTATTGAGAGAGATGGTGGCGTGTGATAGAGCCGTGGGGGAACGGGGAGGGGGGGTGGGGCTGAGGCGATCCATTCTCTGCTGCGAGGAGCAGGGGCACAGGGACCCGCTGCCGGACGGCGAGGTAAGGAGGGGCAGCGCAGAGAGCGGCGTGTGCCCTGATTCCTTACATCCAGATAGTGTAGTGGAAAAGTAACCAACTGACCATTGGAACCAGCATCTATGGACTCTACGATCAGCAAGGACGAGTCCTGATAACATAACCCAAAACACATTTCACTTGTGGCTTCGTTAGGGGTTTGAATAGTAAAACATCTGGCACAGGAAAAAATATTACTATATTCATACTCAGAAGGGTGAAAATCAGTTTTCTTCCAAGATCCTGCTTAATTAAGATCAGGGGAAAACAATTAATTGTAAAAGTTCATCTTCATTGTCTGAGCAGAAACTATGCATATTATAAGCTCTTATAAGCAATCTGAGAATGCTGGGGGAAGACAGAGGCTCGGGAAGGAAGATGATGAAAACATGTTTTAATCATTGCAGAGACAAGCAATCTGATGTCATAAACAGGAAGGTATCAGTATAACTAAAGGGGTTAAGGCAAGTGCAAACTCCAGAGTAGATCCAAGGTCATACATAATAAGGAATAGCACAGTGGGGAAAAAAAGATGCAAGAACTGATAACCACTCAATACCCCTTAGTGTGGGAGATTGTAACAGTTGTGCTCTCCACAAACCGGGGCCGGGCCGCATGGATGAGGCTGGGTTATGAAATCACCGACCTTGGACCACGCAGACTGGTCCGGAGTGCGAAGTTCATAGTCAAACAGGCCTGGTTCAGGACTAGAGAGAACAGCGTAGTCGTTGGACGAGCCAGAGTCAGGATAAGAGATGTCCGGGTAGTCATAGTCCAAGCAGGGAGTCGGCAACAGGAAATCAAGCAGGTTCTCCTGCTTCAGCGTTATCGCTGCAGGTCGAGAACGGGGTTTGCGTGAGTGGCGTCCACAGCCTATGGTGCCGGTCTAGGAGAGGGAAGACAGACCGGAGTGGGCACACCGCCAGGCAGCACCGGTAAACCAGTGCTTCAGCGCAAGAGTTCAAGCTGGCCTCTACGAAGGGAGAAAGAGCAGCAGGCCACGGAGTCCAAACAGCAACCTTTGCTAAGGGTAGAAGCAGCAGGTTGCGGGCTCCAGAGAGATAGCACACAGCAGGTCTCCGGGGTGCTTCAGCGTGGGAGTTTATGTTGCCCTCTGCAAATGGAGAAAGAGCAGCAGGCCACAGGGTTAAAACAGCAACCTCTGCAAGAGGTGTACTGATGGAGCGGCCGTTATTTGAAAACTTCACGCGTCATGTACATCGGAATCCCGATTTGAAACAGCGGGATGGATTCCAGCCTCCCCGCACTAAGATATACAGTGGAGGTGATTTGGTGCTCAAGCATGGAATCCTATTGCAAAGTATTGTGAAAGGAACACTTCTGGGACATGAGATATTCAACCTAATAAAGAGCTCCAGATGCCCTGAAGGCAGGGGTAAATGCACAAAAACACCCCCCCCTAACCTCATTGGGCTGGCCCCAGGTAAGTACTCACGAATGTGTCACCAGTGGTCCCTCTCAATCTGCGTGCTGTTGCCAGTGGGGAGAAGTCCAATGGAATATGGGTTGGTGCAACGCACAGCAAAAGAAGGGGGTGATGGCAGGTCTGGCAAAAAAGTTTCTTTATTGTGTGGACATAAAAACAGAAGGCTGCAACCTTCTACGCGTTTCGTGCAGACAAATTGCACTTTATCAAGAAGTGTATCAACATAGAGTACAGCAGGTATATATAGGGGTGGGGGGAGGGGGGGGAGGAGAACAGTCTGCCGATTTGGCGCCAAACTCGCTAATTGGAAGCTTCATGCTACTTACACCAATAGTATATAGCTGTGAGGGCATGTGGGAATGGTTAATTACCTGTTGGCACTCGCAGGAGAGCCGCCTTCAAACACCGTGCTCGGTGACACGCACCGCACTGCAATGGAGGGCCAAATCTCGCGAGATGCGCCTCAGGCAAGCCACGTTCTTACTGCGCATGCGCAGAGCAAAAAATCTTAAAAATCAATCCTGAGTCACACGAGCAGTGCCCATAGTATTATAAGTGCTCGCGCATGCGTCCCTATGTCCATTAGTGACAGAAAAAATATAATATATGCCCCACCACACAATAAGGATGTTGATGGAGATGGCTATACTACGAAGTGACACTCACATAACCAATCCCTAGTGCGGTGGGGTGGAAAAGGGAGGGGGGGGGGGAAAGAGGGGGAGAGAAGGAGAGAAACGAATGGTGGTGGGGGAAGGAAAGGGAAGGGGGGGGGGTGTTGGAAAAGGGGGGGGGAAATGGGGGGGGGGGGGAAGGAAAGGGAAGGGGAAGGGGGGGGGGAAAGGATAGGGATAAGAGGAAGGGAGAAGAAATGAAAGAAGAAAGAAGAAAAAAAGAGAAGGAGAGAAGGAGAAGGACAAGAAATGAATGGAGGGGAGGGATGGGAAAACTAGATGTACTAAAAAATATTCATAATTCACGTTGGGGGCCAAATTAGGCAGACTGTACACCACATATACTGTATGAACCTACATGGATTGTGAATTTAAAAACAAAAAATAATTATGTGATCAAACATAACACAACATATTTAATGAAATTCTAACTTATACCTATATTAAAAACATATAAGCAGCCTTCCTGAAGAACAGAGGATACCTGCTAAATTTGAGCTATATATATTTTTTCAGTTTTTACAGTTTTATCAAACCGTGAAGGGAAAGAAGTTACACACAATGATACCTATTCAGTTATCCAATAAATGGGAATGTTGTTTGACTTATATTGCTAATGTTTACAACCATAATAATTTTTGCAACCATAGTAATTTCATACAATCTTTGAACATTATAGAATGATCAGTCAAAAACAAAGATACAAAGATACAAAGTTGTTTCGGTTAGTGTACACAATGTAATACATCAATAACCTTAGAGCGGTGAGACTATGCATACTACATAAAAGTCTAGAGCAATCCGACCATGGATTATTTTAGAAAATGATTAATGCTCCATTCAATGTTAATTCCATCTGGATAACGGGTTTTTAGCATGAAGATCCAGAATGATTCCCTACAATCTAACCGTTGTGTTAAGTTGCCACCCCTCATTTTGGGTAAAATTCTCTCAATTCCCATAAATGAGAAGCTTTCGGGACCGCCCTTGGCACATTCTATGAAATGTTTGGAGACCGGGTGCGCCAAGTCTCCTCTCTTGATAAGTCTAAAATGCTCTTGAATTCTAATTTTGAGGGACCTTGTTGTCCTTCCGACATATCTTTTCCCACAGCCACAACTTATTACATAGACCACAAAGGATGTATTACAATCAATAAAGTTATTAATGTTGAAACGTCTATGTGGGTTGTGGGAAAAGACAAATCTGGAGGGTTTCATGTACCGACACATATTGCAATTATTGCACCTGAAGGAGCCCTTTGTAATAAATGTGTTTTTATTGGTCCTAATATCTGGGATGACACTCGGAGATAGGTAGTTGGCAATGGTCTTAGCCTTCCTGTAGACAATTTTAGGTCCCATTTTGGTATACTCCCCTAGGATGGGATCCATACATAGTAGACCCCAATGTTTGTTGATTATTTTATTTACTTGGCCGCTGGCCTTACTGTATTGGGAAATAAACAAAGGGGATGTGTTTCCCAGTCTTGTTTTGCTTGCTTTATCATTTTTTGGACTAACATCCTTCGCCCTTGACTCCCTGTTGGGGAGTAGTGTATTTCTATCTATTTCCATTATTTCTCCCACTGTGGTTTCCAAGGTTTCCCTGTTGTAACCACTTTCAAGAAACCGATTGGTGAGAGCCTCAGACTGAGTCAGGAAACCGTCTATTGTAGAACAGTTCCTCCTCAGTCTGAGGTACTGGCTTTTGGGGATGCCAGTAATCACCGATCTGGGGTGACAACTGTCCGCCCTAAGAATGGTATTTCTAGAATTACTTTTTCTGAAAGTGTCTGTTTGAATTTTTTGGTCCATATCTACATAAAGTAGAATGTCCAGGAAGCTGATGTGGTGTGCATTGAAGTTAGTGGTAAATTGAATATTCAGATCATTATTATTAACGTATTCAAAAAATGCTTCTAATGTGTCAGTGCTCCCGTGCCAAATTATAATTAAATCATCAATAAAACGTTTGAAAAAAACAATATTGTGTCTAAATTTATTAGTGGCATTGTATATGAAAACGTGCTCCCACCACCCCATAAACAGATTCGCATAGGAGGGGGCAAAACTTGTCCCCATTGCCGTCCCCCGTAGTTGTAAATAAAACTGGTGCTCAAAAAGAAAATAATTGTGTGTGAGAAGAAAAAGAATAGATTCCGTGATAAATGTGGTCATTAACATGGAGCTTCCCGGACATTCAATGAAATGGCGAACAGCTGCTAACCCCAGATCGTGCTCAATGATTGTATACAGGGAAACCACATCCATGGTTACCCACAGGTAGTCAGATTTCCATGTGATGTCCTGTAATTGTACCAATAAATCACCAGAGTCAAGGACGAAGGAGAGCAAAGCACTAAGATGCGAGTGTGGCGAGTGCAGAAAAACAAATTTTAGTGTTCAGGCTATTAAAAACATGAAATTGACACAGTTGCACAGTAGCACAGTTCAATTCATCCACTTTATTGCAAACGAAGAAACAGAATCCATGAAATTCAAACAAAATATCCGCGATAAGCGCGGTGCCTGGGGCGATTGGCCGCGTTCATGCTGAATGGGGAACAGTAGAGAACTCAAAATCGGCGCCGACATGTGTTAGAATAATGGCCGCTACATCAGTATGCAGCAGGTTGCTGAGTCCAGGCAGGCGACACAGGGCTCTGTGATGAGAGGAACAGCAGGCCTCCGGGAACCAGGAACACAGGCCTCAGCGAAGTAGCTGCAGGCTATGAGGAAACAGGAACGAGAACAACCAACTGGAACAATAATCAACAGAGATTAGTAACGAGCGATAACAAGCCAGGAGGCTTGTGGCAAAACATAGATAACATCCAAGAAGGATTATGCTCGGCAGAGAAGCATTGTGGGAATGCAGTATTTAAAGGTCAGCGAACCAATACCAGAAGGGGCGTGTGAGAGCATTGCTCTAATGACTGAACCCAGGCTGGGGTGCAGTCATAGCTTGCACAGCTGCTTTAGATACATGGGGGAGTGTTCCAGGACTGCACAGGTCTGCACGGCAAGGTGAGCAGTAAACCGAGGAGTGGATTCCTAACAGTACTCCCCCCCCCCTTCAGGTGAGACCTCCGGGCGAACATAACCACTCCTAGAGTTGGGGGACCAGTAGTTGTTCCAGATTTGTCTAGGATGGAGAATAGAGATGTGGTCCAGAGATTCGTGGGCACTCATTTGCGTACCCGTCCCCCCCTCCCCCCGGTGAGAAATGCACCCAGACAGGGCCATTCTTAGGTCTCAGAGACATGGAGTTATTCCTAAACTGTTTTAGGCGAGAAGGGGATCCATAAACCAGCAGTTCATTGGCGAGTACAAACTTAGGATATGAGAGTGGTGTTAGAGAAATTATTGGTACGTGGTTCGCCACGCGAAATGGCTTGAAAATCCAAGGCTGTGAAGAACCAGGGGTTTCTGGAGCAGAAACGGCAGAAGGGCCCCCGCTGGGTGCCCAGTCCCTAGTAATAGTACAAGACGCACCGATAGTTGATCGGGTATACCGGGGCGACCCTCCGGACCGACAATGTCTTTGCTGACATCTGCACGTAAGAATTTGAGAGGGTCTTCTCCTCCAGAGGTTTTCTGGGTAGTGGTCAGCAAGGGTATAGGGTGGGTGGGTGCATTGCCAAGTATTGGTATAGAAGATGACAAGGCGATCAGAAAACCAGGCTTAGGTACTGAAATCTTGGGGTACGAACTGAGTATTTCCAACACAGAGGAAACAACAGGCACAACAGAAGGTTCAGAGAGGGATAACCATGGATTCGCAGAGGCAGAGAAGGAATCAGTAGTGGAGCTCCCAAATACTGTAGAACGCTCAGTGAGAGACAGTATAGTCTGGGAAGTGGAGATCACAGAGTCCAAGGCAGCGTGTAAAGTTCTAAAGACAATAGGGAGAGAAACCCCATAGTTAAAGTCATACTGAGGTACTTCAGGGGCCACAGAATGGTCAGTGAAAAGAAACTGCCTCCCGCACCGGGAATTTGGAGTGCGGCAAGGGTTACTTCAGATATGACACCAGAGTCCGGGGAAGGTATACAGGTCCTTGCAGAGATTTGAACAACCGCGTAGGGCGGACTACGAGCTGTAATGAACGCCAAGGGCATCGTACTTGTCATAACAAAATCAGAAATAGGTATGTTTACTAGTGCGAAAATTCTGATAATGGAACTGCTAGTCAGTGATGTGGGTATATGGGTTTGACTAGTGAGAAAATTAGATACAGTGATAAGTGACTTAGAATCAATCACAGAAGTTCTAGGTTTGCTGGACATGTGTGAGAAGTTACCCTTTAACACAGGAGTTTTAATCTTAGCCCCGAATAACCCAACGGTTGCTGGAGCACATTAAGATGTAGTGCTAAAGGACTGAGGTTTAGCAAGGGAAGGAAAACAAAATAGCTCAGATTTAAACACCTGCATTTGTAATGTAGGCAGGGTGGCCTCTAAGTGTACTAAGGGGGTGACGACAGATACGCTGATCTCTGGGGGGTTTGCTGGGGAAGGGGCATCAGGGGAACGAAAAGCAAGGACGGCCTCTATGGAAAGAGATTCCGAATCCGAAGGAAGGATTTTACCTCTCTGAGTAGCGGAACCGACAAGGAAAATTTCAGAGAGGGGGGAAACTGTGTACTGGCTTCCAGCTAGCACATATGAAAAAGCATCATTTTTGAGTGGGAGCAGTGTGTCAGCAAAAATTCCTGGGAACTCAATAACTTGAGTCTCAGTAGGGGCATAATGACCACTGTTCGCTTTCAACCCTAGGGTTTGAGAAGGGGAGAACACAGACAGTACAAGGGGGGCAACCACAACTGTGCTGGTCTCTGAAGTAGGTACTTGGGAAGGAGTATCTGGGAAATCAGAAACAACTACAGATTCCATGACAAGGGGTCTACACGCTGAAGCAGGCATCTCAGCTCTCTGAGTGACAGACTGGGTCAGCGAAATACCTGGGAGTGGGGATTTTGCGAACAGGCTTAGGGAAAAAATGGTTCCTGAATAAATTTAACTGGAATCAGTATTTTAGCAGAAGTTTCAGGGGGCACGGCAGCGGAAACTTGAGATGAACCAGGGGGATTATAGCAATGAATAACCAAGGGCTCCGCAACCTTAGGGAAGTCATTCAGTGCAACCTCTGCAGTCAGACTTGGGGATTCATTCTCTGATGCTAGAAAGGACACATTAGTCTGGGGGCAGCAAGGATTTACAGGGCTCAACGCAGATAGTACCCAAGAGTCAAAAAGAGGGAGATTTGCCTCTGAAATTGGGGACACAAGGAGTTCCTCCTCTGGAGCCAAGGACGTGTCCTTGGCTGGTGAACAACAGGGAATTACCAAAGGAGGCTCATAGGGCTGACTCGCAGGGGTTAATACAGGAAAAACATGAAGGGTGTGCCTGAGAATCAGAAAAAGAGAAGCTAGCCTCCGAAAGTGGTCCATATGGGTTTCAGCCTCTGGCCCTAGGGACCTAACATTTGTCTGTGGAGTACAAGGGTTAACAATGGTGACCTCACAGAGCAGACTAGCAGGGGTTAAAACAGAAATAACCTCGGGGACAGAGCTTAGAAATTCTGAGTTAGAAAGAGAGGGCAAACAGGGTTAATTCTCTGGTGCTAGGAGAGACACACTGACCTGGGGAATGCAGGGATTTACAGTGGGGGACTCATAGGCCTGACTAGCAGGGGTTAAAACAGGAATAACCTTGGGGACAGAACTCAGTGAGGTTAACTCAGGATTAGGGACCGTGGCAGCTTCTTCCTTAGCGGACAGCGACAGGGAGACGGTTTGGAAATTCTTAGGAGAGGGAGGTAACCCTACAGGTATAGCAACAGGACTGGCAAAAAGGAGTTTGTGAATAGAAAGTGGTAGTGGGTCAGTGTTAAAGGGGGAGGAGACAGCAGCAGGGACCGTGGCAAATTCCTCTTTAGGCTGTAGAGGTACCAAGACAGTTGGGAGTTCTTCCCGCTCCTCAGGATAGCCCAAGGGTCCAGCAAAAGGGCTTGAGGGAAAATGGGTGTAATTAGAATGTGCGTAGGCAGCGAGGAGAGGGTCCCGTAGTCTAACGGAGTGGTCAAAATTTAGGCACAGTGTATGAAACGCATCACGAGTCTTGGCCAGTACTCTAAGATCCACTGTCTCCCAGTCTATAGTGGAAGTAAAAGGGTACAGTTGGGGAGCCAGGCGCTGTTTCATCTCTCTAAAGCGCTGAGCTTTAGTAAGGAGTTCATTATGAATCAGTCTTTCCGGGAGGGTTAAACCTTCACACATGCCCGCAGTTTCAGGCGGAGGCAGTCTCTCAAAGAGGTATGGTTTTCCAAACAGGGACTGGTCCACAGCCTGGGACATAGGTTCAGTTACACATTTACCAACCGCCTCCATGGCGCGGTCCGGTTTTGTGGGGCCAAGCATACTGTTATGGTTGTGCTCGCCACAAACAGGGGCCGGACTGCGTGGCTGAGGCTGGGTTATGAAATCACCGACCTTAGACCACGCAGACTGGTCCAGAGTGCGAAGTTCATAGTCAAACAGGCCGGGTTCAAGACTGGAGAGAACAGCGTAGTCGTTGAACGAGCCAGAGTCGGGATAGGAGATGTCCGGGTAGTCGTAGTCCAAGCAGGGAGTCGGCAACAGGAAATCGAGCAGGTCCTCCTGATTCAGCGTAATCGCTGCAGGTCGAGAATGGGGTTTGCACGAGTGGCGTCCACGGCCCATGGTGCTAGTCTAGGAAAGGGAAGACAGACCGGAGTGGGCACACTGCCAGGCAGCACCAGTAAACCAGTGCTTCAGCGCAAGAGTTCAAGCTGGCCTCTTTGAAGGGAGAAAGAGCAGCAGGCCACGAGGTCCAAACAGCAACCTCTGCTAAGGGTAGAAGCAGCAGGTTGCGGGCTGCAAAGAGATAGCACACAGCAGGTCTCCGGGGTGCTTCAGCGCTGGAGTTTAATCTGGCCTCTGCAAAGGGAGAAAGAGCAGCAGGCTACAGGGTGAAAAGAGCAACCTCTGCAAGATGTGTATGCAGCAGGTTGCTGAGTCCAGGCAGGCGACACAGGGCTCTGTGATGAGAGGAACAGCAGGCCTCTGGGAACCAGGAACACAGGCCTCAGCGAAGTAGCTGCAGGCATGAGGAAACAGGAACAAGAACAACGAACTGGAACAATAATCAACAGAGATTAGTAACGAGCCAGGAGGCTTGTGGCAAAACACAGGTAACATCCAAGAAGGATTATGCTCAGCAGAGAAGCATTGTGGGGGGGATGCAGTATTTAAAGGTCAGCGAACCAATACCAGAAGGGGCATGTGAGAGCATTGCTCTAATGACTGAACCCAGGCTGGGGCTGCAGTCATAGCTTGCACAGCTGCTGTAGATACCAAGGGGAGTGTTCCAGGACTGCACAGGTCTGCACGGCAAGGTGAGCAGTAAACAGAAGAGTGGATTCCTAACAGAGATGTAGATGAAGTGAAATTAAACGTAGTATTTTAATAATTAAAAAATAAAATAAAGTAAGCAAATAAACACAAAACGGCAGCATAAAAAATTGGTTACAGCAATTAAAATGTTGCCAGAGTCTGAGTAACTTAGGTAGTGGTAGCACTATAGACCAACCAAAGGGTTAAATACCCTAGTGTCAGTTATTGGGCTGTAGCTCGGAGTTAATAGTTTTCATATGAGTTGCAGGAAGTATATATGAACCTAGTATCACTCAATATGCTCATAATAGATAATGTTGCCACAAGTTGTAAGGCAAAAAGAAAGGCTTCATATGTTGGCAAGAATTAAACTTAATTTACTGGCTGTACTCATTAAATGATCTATTCCTATTTATTATCCCAGGCAGCACCTTACCTACTGTATACTCAACAAACAGGTATTACCACTACCATATAAGCTGAGCAAGGGTTTTCCTTTAAAGCCCCCCTCTCCCCCCATTTCCTCCCAAGGTCTAAGTCATACACAATTATCAATATACTTAACTGAGCAGGAAATAAGTTCTGGATCATCGGCAAAACAGGCTCTAAGTTGCAAAGCAAGAAACTTAGGCACTTCCTTGACTTTCAATAGGGCTAACCAGGAAGTGGGAAGGTTCTATATTTCAATGGATCTGGGAGTTGTAGTCTTAAATCTGTGTCTCACACATGGTGGAAACTAGTAGTACTGCATCATGGGCATGGGGACAAAAGTAAGTTCTTGCCAGGCACCAATGAACAGGTCTGACAATCATCTGAAACATTCCTATTTTTCTCCTCTGTATCAATTTCATCTTCAGATAAATAGATAAATCAAAAAGTCCTGAAAACCAAGATTCCTGATGTATTTCCCTTCCATACTGGTCTTTTATTAATTTTCCCTTCAACTCATACTGTACACGATCTCCCATTTTATGCATAAATTCTGCTGCAAGGAATATTAGTGCTGAGTTCAACATAAATTTGACAATCAAAACGGTGGGAGTTGGCAGAAATGTGGCTTTCATTTGATAGAAAACTACTTGACATAGTTACATAGTTACATAGATGAGGTTGAAAAAAGACGTACGTCCATCAAGTTCAACCTACTGTATGCAAACTTTAGACAACAGATACTTTGTCCTACAGTAAGGAAAATGTCTAAAATAACACCATAAAGACTATAAAGGGTAAATGATAAAGGAATTTGAAGAATATTGACATTATGATTATTATAACTTTTGCTACGGTATAAATTATATTAATAAGTATGGATACCATAAACAAGATGATAAATTAATAACCTCAGCTGAAATTTGTGAGTAGTGCATAATGTAAAACTTTGCTATAGTTACATAGTAGATGATGATGATGATGATGATGATGATGTTGAAAAAATACATGCGCCAATCAAGTTTAACCTATGCTAAAATGCAGACAGAAGACTCTTTATCCCAGACCTATACTTACTTATTGATCCAGAAACAGGCAAACAAAAAACTCCAGAGTCACATCATCCAATGATATCTCATAAGGGGAAAAATAAACTCTTCCTGACTGACTCCAAGAATTGGCAATCAGATTAATCCCTGGATCAACATAATTCCAATGTTGGTATATCCCTGTATACCTTTCCTTTCTAAAAAGATGTCCAACCTTTTTTTGAACAAATGTATTGTATCTGCCATCACAGTCTCCTTGGGCAATGAATTCCACATTTTAACTGCCCTTACCGTAAAGAACCCTTTCCTTTGTTGCTGGTGAAATCTCCTTTCATCCAATCTTAAGGGATGGCCCAGAGTCTTTTGTACTGCCATTGGGATGGATAGTTCTTTTGAAAGCTCCTTTTATTGTCCCTGAATATATTTGTATATAGTTATCATATCCCCTCTTAGACGCCTCTTTTCTAATGTAAATAAATCTAATTTAGCTAGCCTCTCCTCATAAGTTAGATTGTTCATCCCCTTTATTAATTTGGTAGCTCTTCTCTGCACTCTCTCTAGCTCCATAATGTCTTTTCTTAGAATGAGTGCCCAAAATTGTACTCCATATTCAAGGTGTGGTCTTACTAATGCTTTGTAAAGGGGCATAATTATGTTTACATCACTTCCATCCATTGCCCGTTTAATGCAAGATAAGAGCTTGTTTGACTTTGCAGCTTCTGCATGACTGTGGGCACTATTGCTAAGCTTGCTGTCTAAAGCACTCCTAAATCCTTCTCCATCAAGGATTCCCCCAATATATCTCCATTTAATTTGTAAGTCGCCTTTTTATTCTTGCATCCCAAATGCATAACCTAACATTTATCTGTATTAAACCACATCTGCCATTTACCTGTCCACGTTTCCAGTCTCTCCAAGTCCTTCTGAAGAGAAATTACATCCTGCTCTGATTCTACTACCTTACAGAATTTAGTATCCTCAGCAAATATGGAGACATTGCTCTCGATGCCAATCTCAAGGTCATTAATAAACAAGTTAAAAAGCAGGGATCCCAGTACCGATCCCTGAGGTACTCCATTCACAACTTTAGCCCAACCTGAAAAAGTTCCATTTATGACAACCCTCTTTTGTCTGTCCTTCAACCAGTTTTCAATCCAGGTGCATATATTATTACTGAGTCCAATTTGCTTTATTTTGTACACCAACCTCGTGTGGAACTGTATCAAAGGCTTTGCAAAATCTAACAAGACCACGTCAACCGTCAACTGCATTACCCTGATCTAAATTCCTACTTACCTCCTCAAAGAAAACCTTAAAATACAGTATCTCTGGTAATGAGTCATCGACCACACTCTTACGATGACTCTCTGAAATTCCAGAGCTAGACAGCTTGATTCTCCATTTGTTTCTTGGTTGCTTCCGCAAAACACTGATCTCTGCAAAACACGGAATATAACTTCACAGAGTGTGCCTCCAGTAAATGGCTGGATTGTGTTCAGTTAACCAGGGTATTCATAGGATAATGTGAACAGAGGAGTTCTGGTGCATCAATGAAATCAAACTTTAGGATTTCCAAATTTTACTGCAGTAAGATTGACCCATCAACTGCTCTGTCCATTTCTTGTGATGCCTTTGTATAACCAACATTTTAGCAAAAGATGTCAAGAAGTTCCTGGTCATTCCAGAATCAATGAGGACTGAAACGCAATAGGGTCATGGTCTTCATACTGTATAAAGACTGGTAAACTCAAGTGTGCCACGGCCACCTACAGGCCATGTTATCAGAATAATAGAGTGGAGTCTTTGGTTTCTTAACGCTTGCAGGTCAACTCCTTCTACTCTCAAGTTAATGCTCTGGTGAAAATTTCCTGGGACATTCATGCACAACATGCCCTACGTTTCCACAATATAAATATAAATCTTGCTATCGTTCCCTTTCCTCCTTAGAAAGGGCTTCCCGGGGGGCTTCCGGTGTCGTCATCCGACATGGCTGCATTTTAGGAGAGCTCCGTGGACCCCTGTGAAGAAACAGACAAATAAGCGAATTTTCCCCCACCGGTTTCAACCAACGCAATCATCCCCAAAAGGGTGAATACCGCGGCGATGCAGCGGAGACCAAGAAAAACCAACACCCCGGCTGTAACAAAATACTTTCCCCTGGCACAGAGGAGCCCAAGCGCGGCACCTGAAATCCAAAATGGCGCCGACGCACAAGGCTCCCCCGCTGCAGCGAGCAGCCAGCAACACCCGAGGGATAACCCAGAGCCAGAAGGCACAATAACGAAGGCCTACTTAGAGGACCTGATGACCTCCCTACACAATAAACTTTACGCCTCGTTACAGCAAGATCTGAAAGCCATCGTGACAGAACTAAAGCGGGAGGTGTCAGGCCTGGCGGACAGAACCACAGAGCTGGAGACAAAACTAGGGGAGACCCTCCAGAGACAAATGGAGGCTGAAGACGAGATATTCCAGCTGGGGGAGGAAGTGGCCAGCCTCAAAGACGGAATGGAGGATCAGGAGAACAGAGACAAGAGACGGAACCTGCGGATACGCAATGTCCCTGAATCTGTTCTCCCTAGCCGTCTCCGACCATACCTCTCGGAGCTCTTTTCTACCCTCTGTGGAGACATTGATGCCAGGGACCTGGAAATAGACCGGGCACACCGTGCCCTCGGTCCCAGATCAGAAGAGGGATATTATCATACGGTTCCACAGTTACACCACGAAGGAGAAAATCCTGACAGCCTGCAGTGACAAAGGTGACATCACGTTCCAAAATGAGAAAATACAGGTCTATAATGACCTATCCAGGCTCACAGTCAACAGGCGGAGAGAACTTAAGCCCCTAACCCTTCTCCTGCTTGAAAATGGTGTCCGCTACAGATGGGGTTTCCCATTCAAATTAACAGCGAGCAGAAATGGGAAATTCCTCACCATCAGACACCCAGAAGACATGGCCGCGTCCGCGAACACACTGGGACTCAAACCCCCACCCTCCTGGGAGGAAGGAGGTCGTCCGAGCCGAGAAGCAGGAGAGGGAGATGGAACCGTTAGATCCTCCCGCAGAATCGCCGCTCAATCGCAGTCGCAGGCAAGAGGAAGATAACCTACTCAAAAAGCCAAACCAAGACTGACCTTTCATTCCCAGTTGGCCGTTGCCGCATCCCTGTTCGGGCGCAGAACGGACAGCGCACCCCTGCTGAGCTGCTGGAGGAGAAGCCCTCATCGATCCCGCCGCCGACTGATCACCCTGTTGAGCGCACCTAGATGACGCGTCCAGAACCCTGGCCTCGCTGAGGATCCGCCCGCGACGTGACGACGGCCCCCGCGCAGAGATAGAGAAGCAGAGCCTGAGTGAAGATGCCAGCTGCGGCCCTTTTGTGGGTGTTGGGGGGGAGGTTGAGGAAATTACAAGGCGAGAGGTTTTGGGGCCTACTAGGGCCCCCCCTCTAGCGGAGAACCGACGAGACGGGGACAAGAGGCCACCTGTGAAGAAATGTATCAGCTCCGGAACACGGTCTGTACAGGGGGCGGGGGGGATAAAGAGGGAGAGCTGGACAAAGGCCTGGTAACGCAGGTCATGCAGAGCAACTACTGGACACTTATGCCCACTTAACCACACCTGGGTACCCCCTCCCTCTCCTTCCCCCCTCCCGGCCCCCCACAATCTTCGACCCCCCGTCCCCCCCCTTACCCAGAAGCCACGTCCCAGCACATCTCTGCTCATCAATAGAATAATAAGGGTCCCCCGTGGTGCTCCGCCGCAAGAACATAGACCACGATCCAGGGACACAACCCGACCCCCCCCCTCCCGTTCTCGCCCCCCCCATCTTCACCCCCCTCCCGGGGCCCCCCCAGGTACAAACAATGGAGGGACGGGACATAAATAACGAGTTGGCAAAGGCAACAAAGTCAACACTGGGGCTTGCAAGGACATACGTGCCGCTAATCAGCAGACTAAGAGTGACTGCCCCAGTGATGCAATATATGCTTTGCTATATGAAATAAGTGAACCTTCCTCTGAAAGAACCATGTAAGCCAGCTGTACCCACCCCCCCCTTTTTTTTTTGCTTGTCAGGTAGCCCCCCCACATTCCCCCTCCCACACACGCACACGCCACCCCCTAAAGATGCACCCCCCCAGGTACACGCACTCCCCCCCCAACACCCCCACAAGCTTAACCCGTGCCCACATAGATACCCTCCTACCCCCCCATTATCATAAAACACACAAAGGTCCATCTCCCCCTCCTCCTCCCACCTGACTGAAGCGATAAACCAGCAACCAGACAGACACCACAACATCAGCACCATCAAGCCTCCGCTATGCCTCCCCCCGCTCCTCATACACCCTCAGCCCCAGGCTTACACGAAATCAACGCTGCCCCTCCACCGCTAGGCTCAAACATAAGCTCATTCAAAGAGTCCAACACAACCCGATACAGGGCCACTACCAGCAGCGAAACTATAAATGCAAAAGTTACTGCTATCAGGTCGACCAAAAGATCTACAATCGGCTTTCCTATACCTATAGCAGATAACCAGCCCCACAGCAAGGGCATGTAATGGGTTAGTTATATGTAGATTACTGACTAGAATTGTTTTGGTTAAAGTTAATTGTGACGCCAATGCTATTTGTCCGGCGCCTGAAGGGGAAAAAAAAAAAAAAGGTTTATTTACAAGGCTTCCTTGATTGTAACCGATCCTGCATGTTGGGCATTTACAATTTGCAATTATCCAAATGTATGTTTATGCAAAAGCTTACTTGTATCACCTAACCATCTCAGACCATCGCTACCCGATCAAAGAGACCCTTCCCCCGCCTCCCCCTCCTCTCTTCCCCCCCAGTCCCCCCTTCCCCCCTCCCCCAAGTCATCCACCCCTCCCCCCTCAAAGCCCCCCCCTCCCCTCTCTGCCCCCCCCGTTCCTCCTGTCTTATCCCCCCCATCCAACACAACCCCCCACCCTTTCCCCCCTCCCCATCCCACACTCCCCTTCCCACACTCCCCCCCTCCTATACTCAGGGGGAAATCGACTCTAAAGAATCCACCCAGGGGTCCACATCCTTCTGGACGAGCTGGTCTAGACTCCCGGATCTACCCCCAAAGGACCTTAAGTCCGAATGCCGGTACGCAAACCCGGCTACACACCTGTGGGGATGCCCTCAGGCCCCCACCCTCTTTTTATCTGCCTGCTGATGCTGTCCCAGCAGTCCTTTACCCTTCCCACCCATCCCGTCCCCCTCCACCCCCCCATCCTGCTGGCCCAGATCCAGACAATAGGTCATCCTCTTCCGCCAGAGACGAAATTACAACTCCACAAACAAAGTAGTCAATCAAGATCCCCCGGTTGGGAAAGGGGTGATCCTTAAAACGACCCTCAGAGATAACAAACATGGCTAGTCAGGCCCCAATCAAACTCATCTCCCTTAATGTTAAAGGGCTACAGAGCCACAGAAAGAGAAAGCTAGCTCTCCAGGAGATGAAAAGATCCCAAGGAGACATCATCTTTCTCCAGGAGACGCACTTCACCGACCACGAGCCACCTAAAATATTTAATAATACATTTCCGTTGAGCTACTACTCCTTGTTTAGTAGTAAAAAACGAGGGGTCGCTATCTTGGTCGCTATCTTAATCCACCAGGGAACCCCATTCAATTTTGTCAAAAAAACTTCAGATCCAGGGGGTAGATTTCTTGTGGTATATGGCTCATTAGCGGGTACGGCGATCGCCCTGATCAACCTCTATGCACCAAACGAGAACCAACCAGAGTTTATGAGAGAAGTTCTAAGTACTATCGACCCTACCTACCTATCATCACTGATAGTGGGGGGCGACCTAAACATGGCCTTAAACCCAGTGGAGGATAGGACGCTCCCCCCAAATCGCCCACACATGGTACTATCCCTAAAGACAGGAACTGCATTTAGAGCAATTATCAAAGAATTTTCCCTAGTGGATGTTTGGAGATCCCAACATCAGGGCCAAAGGGACTACACCTTCTACTCTGCACCCCACCAGACCTACTCTTGCATTGATTACCTTTTTACAACCAAGAAAGTCTTGGAGGCCTCCCAGAAACGGATATAGGGCCGATCACATGGTCGGACCACGCCCCTATTTTGATAACTCTCTCTGTTCCATTCATAAAGTCGAGCACATATACCTGGAAACTAAACGATTCACTATTGAATCAACCGGAAATAGAGAGAGAAATCAAGTCAGCCCTGTCAGAGTACTTTTAAGACCAACTCAGGTTCAGTCTCATCCTCGGCGGTACTATGGGAGGCCCATAAGGCAACCATCAGAGGTACTCTTATCTCTATAGCATCCCATAGAAAAAAAGTTAAGGCAAAATTACTCAAAGACTTGACAGAGAAAATAATCAAACTAGAACAGCAGCACAAATCCAACCCATCAGGGAAAATATACAAAGCCTTAACTACCGCTAGAAACGAGTCGAAAAAAATCCAACTAGAGGATGTCGAAAAAGCCCTCTGATGGACTAACCAGATTCTACGACAAGGGCAATAAAGCTGACAAACTTTTGGCCAGCAAATTAAGAGGGGTACAAAAAAGGTCCCAAATAACTGCGATTAGGAACAGGTCAGGTGACATATTATATAATGACAAACACATTGCGGAAGAATTCACCAAATTCTACACCAAATTATACAACCTCAGAACTCAGGAGGATAATAATAGAGCTTCAAGGCTCACAGCAGTCTCGAATTATCTAGACAATTGCAATCTCCCATCTCTGACAGAGAAGGAGAATGAGACGCTCATTGGGAAGATCACAAAAGAGGAATTGGCAGACGTGGTAAAAGCACTAAAAATATCCAAAGCCCCTGGCCCTAATGGATTTACAAACGCCTACTACAGTATAAGAGCTTCCTCCCGTCCCTATCACCTCACTTACTAGCCTTGTTCAACTCCTTTATGGAAGGTGAACCCATACCAGCCTCAATGTCATTGGCCAACCTAGCAATAATCCACAAAGAGGGCAGACACCCAATGTAGTGTGGGAGTTACCGCCCCATATTGTTGTTGAACAATGACCTTAAGCTGTACTGCAAAATCTTGGCTAATAGATTAAACCCCATCCTACCCAGAATGATCCATAATGATCAAGTGGGATTTGTCTAGGGCCGACAGGCCTCGGACAACACCCGCAAAATCATAAACATAATAGACCACATTAATCATACAAATACCAAGGCAGTTCTCCTGAGCTTAGATGCAGAGAAGGCGTTTGACAGGATCAATTGGCTATTCTTAGACAAAACTATGCAAAAATTTGGCTTCAGGGACTCATTCCTCGAGGGGGTCCGAGCATTGTACCAAAACGCTTAGCATCAATTAAGCTCCCAGGAGGCACAGCACAAAGATTTTCAATAAAGAACGGTACAAGGCAGGGGTGTCCGTTGTCCCCTCTTCTCTTTGCCCTGACGATCGAGCCACTGGCAGCTAAAATACGCGAGAGCGTAAACATTCAGGGCGTACCAATTGGCAATACAAATTACAAAATCTCGCTTTTTGCCGACGACATAATACTGTCCCTAACCCACCCCCAAACGTCTCTTCCCGACCTACATAAAAAATTATTAGAGTTCGGCAAAATTTCGGACTACAAAATTAATAATGACAAATCAGAGGCCCTACACCTAAATGTCCCAGAGCCGGAAGTTAACCTATTGAAACTAAACTTCAATTATAGATGGAGTTCCTCATACATTAAATACTTGGGAGTGAATGTATCAGGCAACTACCAATCACTATATAAATATAACTACCCGGCATTGTTCGGAAAAATCAAAAAGGATCTGGATAAATGGGAAGACTACCAGATCTCATGCATCGGAAGGATGATCTCGGTAAAAATGAATATACTCCCCAGATTACTATACTTCTTCCAGACACTCCAGATCCATGTCCCTGGCTCTGAACTTAAAAACATTCAGAACAAAATGTTTAATTTTATTTGGAAGGGAAAAAGACCCAGAGTTGCCAGGTCGGTCCTCCTGGCATCCAGAGAGAGAGGGGGCCTGGGGGTCCCAGATATCACAAAGTATTATCTAGCAGCCCAACTTAGGCAAGCCGTAGTGTGGAATGCAGACCCGGACATTTACTGCTGGCTAGACATCGAATCCCACTACATAAAAACGCCTTCTCTGCAGGCCCACCTTTGGTGCATAGACAAGGGGGATAGACCACCCTGCAGTTTTGACCTTGGCGCTATAATACACACCTGGGAAGTTTGGCGGAAATGTAGAACGAAGTTTAAACTAACAACGCCGGGCTCACTGCTCACTCCGATCCATAACAACCCCCCACTTCCCCCCAGGATGTGAACCCAAACAATTTGACGATTTCCGACTGAAGGGGATCAGGGCGATCGCCGACCTACTGAGCGGTGGAAGGCTGCTGAACTTTCAAGAATTGCGATCAAAACACGAGGCCCCAGAACTGAGCCCATTTAAATATCTTCAAATTAGGCATTTTCTCCAAAAACCATCCCCAAAATTCGAGTTTCCTCCCCTCACCAACTTTGGGGGGCTATGCCAAACCGGCACGCATCAAACATATACGCTGGCTTGGACATAACAGCAGACCCCTCCACTCACGACTACATGTCCAAGTGGGCGACGGAACTAAACACAGATATAGATAGAGAAGACTGGGAGGACATTTGGGATGCAGCTTCAGGAACTTCCATTTGTACCACAACAAAAGAAAATATCTATAAAATCATGTTCCACTGGTATCTTACCCCAGTTAGATTGAAGCAAATCTACCCCCTGGCCTCAGATCTATGTTGGAGAGGCTGTGGACAGAGAGGAGACATGGCCCACATTTGGTGGTCATGCCCAAAAATCCAAAACTATTGGCTGTCAATTCAAACTTTAATCCAAGAGGTAACCGGCCTCACAATAACCCCAGACCCACTGACCTTCCTCCTGGGCAGGCCAATTGAGGAAATTGACCGCCCGGTAGGAAAATTAATCTCCTCTATCCTTACTGCGGCTAGATGTGCTGTTGCTTTCTCCTGGAGAAAGATCTCCCCCCCCTCCGTCCAGGCGGTTATGAAACGAATAGATGATGTAATGCTTATGGAACGACTGACAGCGTTCCTAAGGCGTAAGACTACAAGTCATTACAAAATATGGGAACCCTGGGAGGTTCACTGACACCCAAAAAGAACCTACTGCACCGACACACTTTATTCGAGCAAATACCCGGTATGTACCTGGCAGATACCTGGAATACGCCGCTCCTGACCTCTGACAAGCCCCGTTGCATTTGCCTTCCCAGCCTGGGTTCATGCCTGGCTGATGGGCGGCTGATCTGTTAAATGATAATGATTAGGATTTAATAGGCTGCAATGCTTCGCGTGTCTACCAGATGGCATAAATTCATGAATTGTAATGCAGTATATATATATATATACTGTGCAGTATTGCAGCCAGCGGGAATAAAATGCTTCAATCCCTGCTTGGAAAATAACTCAATGCACTCGGGCAGAAAACAGTCACAAACCTCAATACACCCGGGTATACCCGAATTCGTGGGACTAGCCAAGCTCGAATAAAGTGTGTCGCCAGTGTAAACAGAGAAACTGTGACCCACGGGACCTTAGTCTGAAGGAAGATGGAGCCAGTGGGGTGGGGGAGGTCCCCCCTCCCCCCTCACTCTCCTCACCCCCATCCCCCGATCTCCCTTCTCTTTTTCAGACCTCTCACTTCCCTGGTCAGCCAGTGACCCAGAGGTCGCGCTACCCTTGGCGACACCCCCCCCTTCCCACTCCTCACACGGTAAATTGGAAAACAAATATGTATTAGGATATTGTGATGTGATTGATGCTTGTAAACTTGCCTAATTCCTAATAAAAATGTTTATAAAAACAAATGGAATTATGGGACAAGCATTCGAGAGCTCCACTCTCTTCCTCGGGTCATCAATGCTGATTTAGAAAATATTCCATGAGTTTAAACCAGATGTAGAAACCAAGATAACAATCTAAGGCAGATGATGTAGAGACGTTATGGTAAATAAATAGACAGACAGACAGCAATAAATACAGTAGCGACATACTTTATTAAAGTAAATGCCGGCGGCATGCCGGGATCTACCCCAGCTGCCGCCAGTCAGAAACGCGCGCCGCCGCGTTTCCCCCACGCACCCCCCCTCCACATCGCGCGCAATTACCCCCCCAAAGACACCCCGAACCCGGCTTCTACTCTGCCCCTCTGCTTCCCCGCACCCCCGCTTACCTAGATTTGAACTCCAGGGGTGTCGGGGAAGCCTGGGGAAGCCGGGGAAGACGGGGAAGCCGGGCGCGCTTGTGACCGTGACGTCACAGTGCGCCGCCACGCGCCGCGGCTACCCGCTTCCCAGCCTCATTCAGCCAGCGGCATTTGCTCGAATAAGAGCTGCCGCTGCTGTAGATGACCATCCAATCATCAACAGTTTGAAAGGGGGGCGAGGGTGGGGGTAGGTTTACATTGTATAATTAAGAGGGAGGGAGAAACATTACAACAAATTATGATAGTGTGTAAGAAACCCCATATCAGTATGTCAATAAATCCTTTTTTTCAGTGTCAAAAAAAAAAAAAAGAAAGGGCTTCCCGGTGTCTGCATGGGATCGCGTCAATGCTCCCTTATTTGACCAACATTGTTTTTATGTCAGAGTGAATCTAGGCGTTCATAAATAGTTTTAAAGTCCTTCCTCTGTCTTTCTCTCTTATGTTCTTTTAAACTGTGTTCCAATGGAAGAACTGCAGTAAGTCACTAACTCAGGGTATATATAGGGGTTTGGAACAATCTGGACCAAAATATCCTTAGTCTCATCTCTGAGATTTCTACAATATTAAACAGGGAAGCCCTTTTTTTCTTCAGGCAGAGTAGATTCTAGCACTAGACGATTGAACTGGGTAATATATGCCAAAAAGTCTTTGTTGTTCTGACAAAGCTCCACAAGCTTGTTATCAGCTGATTATACGATAGCTCATCTATCAAATATTTGCTGAAATTCTGCTTTAAAACTGATCTAGATTGTAAATTAGTGGGCTATCTAAATTCAGTAATGGGATAGTCCATGCGGCAACATCCCTTTCCAAATAGGAAATACAAAAAGCTACCCTTTATTGGGGTTCAGGAAAAGCCATAGGTATGTCTAAAAAATGACGTGGAAGAATGAAATCTGCAGCGAGATACCGACAACCCCTACGGAGGACTGTAACTCGGTAAGCAGTGATTCCCCAAGGTTAAAGTTAATGCGGTTCAGCTCCAGAGACCTCCTGCTTCAATACTATGTAATTAAAATAAACTAAAAGCAGCTTCACTACCTTAGCGGCTAGCTACAGTACAATCGCTTTTGCCCATGCATATACAGTATACAGTTGAAAGAGAAATATACTTTGAAAGAAAAATATACTTGAGGTGCTCTTGCTCAGGCAAAGCTAATGAAGCAGCACCACCCAGGGGTGAGAACTTTTTGCACAGACACAGAACAAAAAAATAATAAATGAAAATAAAGTCAGTGTAGGATAATGTTATAAAAACAAATACAGGATCAATCTAAAAAAAAACAATAAATAAACCAAAAAAAATTGAAACAAATATTTTAAAAAAAAAGTTCTAAAACAGCTACTCAACCTCTAAAAGAAACAGACAGGTTCTTCAGAAGATACAGGTATACACAGGGGTAGGTAGTGGTTGTTTTGCAGACACAGTAGTAAGCAGCAGCCCATTCCTGGCTTGACAATTGTAGGTAGAATGGTGGTTGTGGTTGTAGGTACAGGTGCAACTTGGATCTTGGCAAGGATGGAAGAAAAAGGGGACTAATAGCGCAATATGTCAAAATAACTTTAATAAAAGCAGTCAGTGGGGGAAAGGGGGGGGTGGGGGAAGAATCCTGCTCAGCTCAAAATAGACTTTCTAGGGAGGTGCTATCAGGGTGAAACTTAGCGTATAGGAGGAGAGAGAAAGAACCCTATGTGATGCACTCAGCCCTACTAATAAAAATAATAAACTTTTATTTATTTATTGAAAAATGCAAACATAACAAATATATTAAAACCTAACAAGTGTACTGTGCAGTTCTAATGTGCATTCACTCTGAATGACCAGATAGTGTCATAACTCGTGTGATGCACAGTAGATGCAAGAGGCTGTAGATTCTAACAACACTAGTGTATAAATTTAGTGGATGCACAGTGTATATGACCCTGTGGGGGAAACAACTGATGTGCACTCTACACAGGTGTTGTAATACACAGGCACTGGGAGCATTAGTAATGCATAGGTGGTGCAGCTCTGTGTAACAAGGCTGCAATGAGGTGCATAACACTGCTGCATACACAGGGAGCCAAATGCAGACCCAGATAGGGAAAAGACCCCCCTGGTGACAAATCAATGGGAGCCTTGCTAGGAGGTGGGTGCAGGTGAGTATACCCCGTTATTAGCCTCGTGAGAGTACTCCAGACTGATAGCCAGGACTCACGCTTTGTCAGCTCCTTCCAGAGGGGGGGGAGAGATGTTATCACACCCCTACTGTGTATGTATGCTTTAGAGCTAGCCAATGCCAGCAGAGACTCTCATATGCCTAGCGTCTAGCTAGTGGGATCCACATCTGTGGCCCACATCAAAGTTTAAAGCTAATCTACAGGACGTGAACAAACTCCTATGAGTTTGACACTGCTACAGTACAGCCGGCGTCGCTATGACGTCATCCCGACGCGCGTTTCGTTCCTGCAAGGGAACTTCTTCCGGGGAGGGAGGGCGCCCTGCACAGACCTGCCTTTTAAAGAGGCTCTAAAAGGCAGGTCTGTGCAGGGCGCCCTCCCTCCCCGGAAGAAGTTCCCTTGCAGGAACGAAACGCGCGTCGGGATGACGTCATAGCGACGCCGGCTGTACTGTAGCAGTGTCAAACTCATAGGAGTTTGTTCACGTCCTGTAGATTAGCTTTAAACTTTGATGTGGGCCACAGATGTGGATCCCACTAGCTAGACGCTAGGCATATGAGAGTCTCTGCTGGCACTGGCTAGCTCTAAAGCATACATACACAGTAGGGGTGTGATAACATCTCTCCCCCCCCTCTGGAAGGAGCTGACAAAGTGTGAGTCCTGGCTATCAGTCTGGAGTACTCTCACGAGGCTAATAACAGGGTATACTCACCTGCACCCACCTCCTAGCAAGGCTCCCATTGATTTGTCACCAGGGGGGTCTTTTCCCTATCTGGGTCTGCATTTGGCTCCCTGTGTATGCAGCAGTGTTATGCACCTCATTGCAGCCTTGTTACACAGAGCTGCACCACCTATGCATTACTAATGCTCCCAGTGCCTGTGTATTACAACACCTGTGTAGAGTGCACATCAGTTGTTTCCCCCACAGGGTCATATACACTGTGCATCCACTAAATTTATACACTAGTGTTGTTAGAATCTACAGCCTCTTGCATCTACTGTGCATCACACGAGTTATGACACTATCTGGTCATTCAGAGTGAATGCACATTAGAACTGCACAGTACACTTGTTAGGTTTTAATATATTTGTTATGTTTGCATTTTTCAATAAATAAATAAAAGTTTATTATTTTTATTAGTAGGGCTGAGTGCATCACATAGGGTTCTTTCTCTCTCCTCCTATACGCTAACTTTAATAAAACATGCACAAATAAAATAATCCCTCCGAATGCACCCTCACATTTTAATGTGTCATTCAGGACAAAAAAATTTATCTTTTAGTAGAGGACTGTCTCTCTCTCCAACACAGTGTTCCGGTGGATGTCACTGCTTCTATGGTTCGCCTTGTGTTTTCTCCTAGTGCGCCCGCTGGAAATATCACTCGGTTCTCCGCGAAGCTGTGACATCACGATTCTCTGGTTCTGTCGGTTGTTTTCTCCTCCTCTTGCTCACTCAACGCGTTTCATCAGGAGTGATTCATGATCCGGGCTACCTACACTAATAATACCAGAGTCCTCCTCCTATTGGTTGAGAGGAAAACCTGGAACGGGGTATACAGTCAGCAGATTCGCTACAAAGCCTACTGCAAACAAATAAACTAACGATCCCTGATGCGACCGAGCAGAGGAATAAATTAAAAACAGTGTCTGGGAATAATTACTAACACTGAGTAATTCGTATTGAATGAAATTTCTACCATACATAAAGTTGGCATGAAATATAAACAAAATAAATAAATAAATAATTGCATTAAGTTGATTCGACACAAGTGCTCACCTAAGCAATAGGATGCTGGTATGACCAAGCACACTGGGTAAGGAGCAATTTCACAGGTTAATACCTAGTGTTCTTGGGGGGGTTTATTCAAAATGGAGTTTAACCAATCACATGATACACCCTTGTGATACCCAATGTAAATTGACAAACATTCCCTGGGAAACTAATTTCAAACAAGGCTGAAACGAAACAATATGATGCTATATATTAAACGACCGGTTCTAATCAGAATGAACAACTATACATAATAGCAAAAAAACGAATGAACCTAAAAGGACTCTATTTGTAATTATGATTCTTCGTATAGTCTTGTTGCTCCAAAAAGGCTCCCAAAAAAGAGAAAAGATAAATCAAAAGAGCATCATTAGATTATGAAAATCGCAGTAAGAACACTGCCAAAATGTATATAGGTGTAGCAGAAATTATCTACATTCTTTCAATAGTTAGAAAAAATAAATAAATAGATATCTAAAAAGTGAATACAGGCATACCCCGGTTTAAGGACACTCACTTTAAGTACACTCGCGAGTAAGGTCATATCGCCCAATAGGCAAAAAGCAGCTCACGCATGCGCCTGGAGACAAAAGGTACCCGGGTGCTCTCTGAAATTGGGACTAATTCTAATAATAAAGCAATGAGAGAAGATATGGAAAAATGTTACCACACTCTGGGAACCCCTGTGCCCCTTCTTGGTGAGGTGTAAATGTCTAGGGGTCCACCATCCGCAGCTCAAACAACCTAAAGGGGAGATAACCTTTTCTCCCCAAAATGAAAAAAGATAAATAAAACAAGGGGAGCTTGAGTCAGACACAGAACTATGAGAAACACATATGGTATAGTGTATTATTTATAAAGTGGCCTACAGGAGACAGAAAGTCTCCAAGTCGTGAAAATGAGTTAAACCCCAATGGGTTTTTGCTCACACTGGTCCGTATGAGTATTGTTAATAGCTTACTCTATTTTCACGACTTGCAGACTTTCTGTCTCCTGTAGGCCATTTTATATATAATACACGCATGCGTCTGTGTCAAGGATTGGACTTCGGCTGAAGTGGATCCCAGTGGCAGGAACAGCAGGGAGCGAAGTCAGGAAACAAGCAGGGGTCCGAGGCAGGTGGCAGGTAGCGAAGTCAGGAAACAAGCAGGGGTCCGAGGCAGGCGGCAGGTAGCGAAGTCAGGAAACAAGCAGAGGTCGGCAACGAGGAAACTGGAACAGGAGGATAGCAATAGCTAGCACAGCAGTAAACACAGGAACATTGCAGAAGCTAAGGAACCAGTATAAACAGGCAAAGAGGAACAGGAAAGGGAGGTTTATATAGGCAGGCTGGGAGGTGGAGCACAGGTGCAGAGGTGTCAGGTATCAGAGTCTGGAATGTTCCTTAGTTTAGCAGCAGCACTCCCGGTGGGAAAGTATAGGTACTGCAGGCTAGAACCAGACATTGAGAGTGGCAGCAGTCCCGGTGGCCAAGCATGGGAACAGCAGGCTAGAGAATATGACATTACTCCCCCCTCCCAAGAGCGTTCTCCGGACGATCCTTGCTAGGCTTGTCTGGATATCTCCGGTGAAAAGCTTTGACTAGTCGCGGAGCATGTACAAAATCTTTGGGTTCCCAAGATCTTTCCTCTAGGCCATAGCCCCCCCAGTGAACCAGGTACTGTAGTTTCCCTCGGTGTAACCTGGAATCCAAAATTCTCTCCACAATGAATTCCTCTTCGTTATCCACGAGGACGGGTTCAGGGGGAGGAAGTCTCCGTCCAGGAAACGGATTCTCACAGAAAGGTTTCAGCAGAGAAGAATGAAACACAGGGTGTATTTTGATGGTCTCAGGAAGCTCTAATCTGAAGGACACTGGATTTATTAGTGCTGAGATGCGAAATGGCCCGATGTATTTTTGTCCCAATTTAATGGTTGGAACCTTTAGACGTAGATTTCTTGTAGAAAGCCAGACTTTATCCCCGACTTGAAATTCTGGGGAGGGTCTGCGGTGTTGGTCTGCTGCTCTTTTGTACTTTACTTGAGTCTCACGAAGTGTCTCTTTGAGGGTCTCCTGGATGTCTCGCAGAGTCTCCAGTTTCTCTGTAACTGCCGGAATGGGGCCCGAAGATGGAAAATGAGGAATAAAGGTTGGATGAAATCCATAATTTGAGAAAAAGGGGCTCTTCTGAGTCGAGGAATGATGTGAATTGTTGTATGAAAACTCAGCTAATGGTAGGAAATCAATCCAGTCGTCCTGGAGATGACAAACAAAACATCGTAAGTATTGTTCCAAAGTCTGATTGGTCCTTTCTGTCTGGCCATTGGATTGTGGATGATAGCCAGACGATAAATTTAAACGAATTCTTAGAGAGGAACAGAAGATCCTCCAAAATTTTGAAGTGAATTGTACCCCTCTATCGGATATGATCTCATCAGGAGCCCCGTGAAGCCGAAACACCTCTTTCACAATCAACTTGGCTGTCTGGTCTGCAGAAGGAAGATTCTGTGCTGCAATGAAGTGAGCCATCTTTGTAAGTCGATCCACCACTACCAGGATGGTATTATGTCCACTTGATCGGGGCAGGTCAACAATAAAATCCATTGATATGGACCCCCAAGGACGAGTTGGAACCGGAAGGGGCTGCAGTAAACCCACAGGTGATGCTCGAGGGGTCTTGGTCCTAGCAAAAGTCTCACAGGAGAGGACATAGTCTTTAACATCTTGTGCTAATTTAGGCCACCAAAAAGAGCAAGACAACAGTTCCTGTGTCTTGAGGACACCTGGGTGACCAGCGGGTCGGGAGTCGTGCATTAATTGGAGCACCTCTAATTTTACCTCCTTAGGGACGAACAGACGATCCTTATAGTTCCAGAGACCATCACATAGAAATAGTTCTGCTTCTGGAGGAGGGTTTTTAAGAAAAGAGTCATTTGAGTAGGCTCCCTTTATTCGTGTGAGGAGATCGGCGGAGAATGTGACGCCCAAAAAAATTCTTTTTGGAAGAATAGTTTCTTTTTGCTCTTTGTCTGAACTAGGATTAGGAAAGGACCGTGACAAGGCGTCGGCTTTTCCATTCTTGGAGCCAGGGCGGTAGGAGATGTGGAACTGAAATCTTGCAAAGAAGAGAGCCCACCTGGCTTGTCGCGCAGACAGTCTCTTTGCGGATCGAATTAATTCTAAGTTCCTGTGATCCGTAAAGACCGTAATTGGGTGATTGGCCCCCTCCAGTAGATGTCTCCACTCAGAGAATGCAGCTTTTATAGCCAAGAGTTCTTTGTTTCCGATGTCATAATTTCGTTCAGCTGTTGACATTTGGTATGAATAAAAGGCACATGGATGAAGGAGCATCTTGGGTCCAATTCTTTGTGACAGAATGGCACCAACAGCGCAGTCGGATGCAGCCACTTCCAAGATGAATGGTAATTCTGGATTTGGATGGATGAGGATAGGGGCAGATGTGAAGAGTGACTTCAATTGTTCGAATGCCGCATCCGCTTTAGGAGACCATTTGAAGGGGAATTCCTTCCGTGTGAGTTGGGTGATTGGGGCAATAATGCCAGAGAAATTTTTAATAAAACGTCTATAGAAATTGGCAAAACCCACAAATCTCTGAATGTCCTTTTCATTCCGAGGGATTGGCCATTCCACCACGACTTGAATCTTGCCTGGGTCCATACTCAAACCCTCGGGAGAGATGATGTAACCGAGAAATTGCATGCTGTTTTTTTCGAATTCGAATTTTTCTAACTTGATGTATAATTTGTACTTACGGAGACGCTCAAGGACAATTCGGACATGTCTCTGGTGATCCATGATGTTATCTGAGAAGACTAGGATGTCATCCAGGTATGCCACTACGAATTGGTCCAATAACTCTCGGAGGACATAATTGATTAAATGCTGGAAGGTAGCAGGGGCATTACAGAGTCCGAAAGGCATCACCAGATATTCATAGTCCCCATAACGGGTTCGGAAGGCTGTTTTCCATTCGTCACCGGGTCGAATGCGGACAAAATTATACGCTCCTCTGAGATCTAATTTGGTAAAGATTTTGGCTGACCAAATTCTTTCCAATAGTTCAGGAATCAGAGGTAATGGGTACCTGTTCTTCACCGTTATCTTATTTAGTTCCCGATAGTCAATGCAGGGGCGTAGAGAACCGTCTTTCTTTCCCACAAACAAGAGTGCAGCGCCTGCTGGAGAAGTAGAGGGTCGGATAAAACCCTTTGATAGGTTCTCCTGTAGGTAGTCATTGAGGACCTTCAATTCCGGTTCTGAGAGGGAATAAATTCTTCCAAACGGAATAGCAGCACCCGGTAATAATTCAATGGGACAGTCATAAGAGCGATGTGGGGGAAGCGTATCCGCGTTCTTCTTGTCACACACATCTAAAAACTCAGAGTAAGGAGCCGGCAGAAGATTTTCTTGAGACGAGGAAATCTTATGTATTCCTACACACTCTGGTATAGGAGTTTTAGGTACAGTAGACAGGCTAGCTGACAGTGCTCCGAGGGAAACGTGAGTGTCTTGGTCTTCCAGTCGATTAGTGGGTTATGATCATGAGCCATGGAATTCCCAGAATCACTGGAAACAAAGGTGATGGAATGAGACCAAATGAAATCTTCTCCTGGTGATTGGGCTCCATGATTAGTGTTAAGTTGCTGGTTTCATGGGTAACAGGTCCAGAGCTCAAGGGAGAACCGTCAACGACTTCCATCCTTTCTGGCGATTCCTTGGCTACAAATGATACCGAATTGTTCTTGGCGAATTCTATGTCCATAAAATTCCCTGCCGCCCCTGAGTCGACCATTACTGTGGTTGAAAAACGATGTGTTCCTTCCTCGATGATAATAGGAACCAGGAGGTGAGGGTGTAGCGAAGGAGGGTTATCTTTCCTTTGAGAAGCAGAGAGAACAGCTTTTGAAATAGCGTGCAGCTGATTTCTTCTATGGCTCTGGAAAGAAGACCGCCTGGACTTGTTTGGGCAATCAGCGAGATAGTGCCCATCGTTTCCGCAATATAAACAGAGATCTTCTGTTCGGCGTCTATTCCTTTCCCCGGTTGAGATGGGTCCCCGCAGTGTATTTACTTGCATCGGCTCCTCCTCAGTCTCCCTGGAACATCTTGGGGTACTGACATCTCTAAACCCGGGGTTGCTTGGCAGGAACCCCTGTCTCTCCAATCGTCTTTCCGTAAGCCTACGATCAATTTGGATGCATAAACGGACAAAGTCCTGAAATCTCTCTGGGGTCTCCACCCGGGCTAGTTCGTCTTTAACTTGCTCCGAGAGACCCTGCCGAAAATGATATTTCTGCGCGGCCTCATTCCACTCAGTATCGTTAACCCATCTGCGGAATTCAGCGGCGTACTCAGCTGCCGAGCGTCTTCCTTGACGAAGATTATTCAGAGTTGCCTCAGCGGTTGCACTACGATTTGGGTCATCAAAAATAAGACTCATGGCATCGATGAACTCCTCCAGGTCCCTTAGTAGTGGGCTATCCTGTTCTAACATAGGGGAGACCCAAGCAAGGGCTTCATCCTTGAGCAGGGTTATGATCAGTCCAACCTGGGCTTCATTGGTATTATAGATGGTAGGCTTAAGCTTGAACACATGTCTGCATTGATTAAGGAAATCCCGAAAAGATTGTCTTTTTCCTCCAAATTTTTCCGGAAGGGTTACACGGGGTGCGGTTTGCACAGTCAGAGTTTTTTGAACAGATGCGGTGATTAAAGCTGCACGTAGTTCACGGTTTTCAGCTTCTGCGGCGGCAGCTCGTTCCTCTGAGCGGAGGGCACATCCTTCCGCGCGGACGACACATTCTTCCCAGCGGGCATCACGTTCTACCTGGCGGGCATCCCGTTCTTTCCGGAGGGTATCCTGTTGATCCACGTGACCAACTCGTTTGATAAGGTGTCCTTGTTGTTCTTGGAAACCAACCATGATACGTTGTAAGTCCTGCAGTGTCCGAGCCTGGGCCAGGTCTGTTACGGCGGAATCCATGGTAGGGCCTGTTTATTCTGTCAAGGATTGGACTTCGGCTGAAGTGAATCCCAGTGGCAGGAACAGCAGGGAGCGAAGTCAGGAAACAAGCAGGGGTCCGAGGCAGGCGGCAGGTAGCGAAGTCAGGAAACAAGCAGGGGTCCGAGGCAGGCGGCAGGTAGCGAAGTCAGGAAACAAGCAGAGGTCGGCAACGAGGAAACTGGAACAGGAGGATAGCAATAGCTAGCACAGCAGTAAACACAGGAACCTTGCAGAAGCTAAGGAACCAGTATAAACAGGCAAAGAGGAACAGGAAAGGGAGGTTTATATAGGCAGGCTGGGAGGTGGAGCACAGGTGCAGAGGTGTTAGGTATCAGAGTCTGGAATGTTCCTTAGTTTAGCAGCAGCACTCCCGGTGGGCAAGTATAGGTACTGCAGGCTAGAACCAGACATTGAGAGTGGCAGCAGTCCCGGTGGCCAAGCATGGGAACAGCAGGCTGAGAATATGACAGTCTGTCAGCACGTCCTGGATAGCAATACTGGCTCCCTACCTGTTCAGAAGCTGTGCGCAAGCATGGAAATTATGGAGCCTGTTACAAATGCGTTATTTACATCAGTTATACACATATATGACGATTGCAGTACAGTACATGCATCGATAAGTGGATAAAAGGTAGTGCTTCACTTTAAGTACATTTTCGCTTTAATACATGCTCTGGACCCATTGCGTACATTAATGTGGGGTATGCCTGTATTTACGCTTCTGCTATAGTAATCAAATTCAATACTAATAAATACAGTTTAGAAAATTGATCAAACTTTAATCTATGAGATAATTAAACAATGGTATATCAATAATAACTCAAAATGGAGAACGTATATATTAAATTGGAACCATATATAACGTAGCTGGGTCTGGGTTGGAGAGAGTGGGTTAGTTGATACTTGCCAGGGTCTTGGAAGGGAGAGTTCAGAATAGTCAAGTCAGTTAGCCGTGCTCTGGGGTTGGAGAGGTCAGAATCGTGGAAGTCCGTATAGCCGTGGTCTGGGGTTAGAGAGGTCCGCAGAGTCGAGGGTAATCCGGGGGCAATATCCAGAGGGGTTCCAAAGTTAAGCCGGGTCGGTACACGAAGAGTTAAAATGCAAAAGAACACAGGACAAGGAGCAAGGCACAGCATACACAGGAGCGCAAGGCTGCAACAATTTATGTTCAGCATTGACTGGGAGTGAGAGCAGGGTATTTATGGAAAACAGGAACCAGTAGCAAGGGAGGCGGAGCGGAGGCGCGGCTTCCTCGGACGCATTGATTGGCTGCAAGAGACAAGTGGGCTAAATGAATACTTTGAAAAAATATGATGTGAATTTTCAAGTGAATGGAAATTCACATGGTATCAAATATAATCAGTCATGTCAGAGATCAGTGTGCAAATGCTTGACTCTGCAGTGTTAGATGATAAATGGAATAACCCCCACAGCTGGATGGCTGATAGGATGTAGCAGCACACACGGCACCTCGTCAATCAGGGTAATGAGGAAAGAAGAGAGGCTTCCATAGCGTAACACAATAATAACACTTTATACACGCAATAAACTTAACACTTACAGTGTCATATAGCAAAATAGGCACATAAAACAAGCGATATCACCAGCTCCAGTTTCCTCCGTCTTGGACCTCACGTTCCGAACTGCAGGGGTCGCCTAGATAGGCTGACACACAGATGTCACGACCGGAGCGGGGATCCTCTGTGTCTTGGCAGAATATCAGCATCCAGTGGTCTGCACCACATCGACGGTGGGTATGCCAAGGAAACAGTTTGCGTTGCGGGGAAAACAGCCGTACACTTCCGGGCGGTACTGTGGCCCTTCTTGGGTTCTGGTCTACCCCCCCCCCCCCCACCCACACAGGCTCTGTTGCTGGAATAGTTGTCAGCTTCAGAGTCTTTAAAGTACAAGCGCCCCACAGGTTGGGACATGTGGTCTCAAGATTACCCCAGATAGGTTTTCCCTCCCCCTATTCCTATCATGTCATCCAATTCCACCGCTCCCTCCCACCGAGCGGGTTTTTTCCCATCAATAATGTCTATGCTTCACCTCTTTATACAAAGCACTACCATACTAATATAAATGGCATTTAATATAATCTCACAGAATACGAAAGGGTTGAACTCTCTGCAAAAAAGAAAAGTGGCTCTCCAGGAGATTAAACAATTGAAAGGAGATGTGGTTCTTCTCAGGAGACCCACTTGAGACAGAGGGACCAACACCTTCTTTTTAGTAAATTATACCCCCAAATCTATCAGACGTCATCAAGCAGTAATAAGAATGGAGTCGCACTTTTGATCCATAAAGATCTGAAATTTACAATCTATTTTAAAAGATAGTGTGGGTAGATAGCTGCTAGTAGATACCTGATAGTAGTGGCACGCTAAACTCATCCCAAATCACAATAGTTAATGTTTATGCCCCTAACGAGGATCAACCGCAATTTTTTCGAAATCTAATTAAAAAAATTGAGGCTGTCCAACAGGGCATACTAATCCTTGGAGGCGACTTTAACGCTGTTTTTGATCCATCTATGGACAAAACATCATCCAAATCTCCTGCAGTTTTCAGGGGCACTGCATCTAAGAGTCTGAGGGAACTGGACAGGCGTCTAGGCCTGGTTGACTCCTGGAGACTGCTTAATCCAATAACAAAGATTTATCCTTCTATTCCCATCCCCACGACAGTTACTTTAGAATCGATTACATTTTCATAGATTACCATTCATGTAGAAATATCACTAAAGCAGATATTTTGCCCTTGGTATGGTCTGATCACACCACAATAATTTCCTCATTGGAGCATTTTAATAAGGGGAAAAAAATTAGCAAATGGATGTTAAACGAATATTTATTATTAAATGACGATACAGTAGCTTAAGTCTCAGAGGAGTTGAGGCAATATGTTAACATTAACTTCACTCCCGATGTCCCCCACTACATTGTATGGGAAGCTCATAAAGCTGCAATCAGCGGGAAATTAATAGCCTTGTCCTCCTGGAAAAGAAAACAGTAAAAAATCAAATTGATACCCTAACTAATAAACTGGAACAATTAGAAAAGCTTCATAAAACACTCCAACAAAACAAATTTATAGCCAAATTATACAAACGAGAGGTGAATTAAACCAATTCTTAGCCGCCTGTGCAGAAAAGGCCATGTGCTGGACAAAACAAAAAATTTATGGCAAAAGTAATAAAGCAGACAGAATGTTGGCAAATAAACTAAAAGCAAAGCAATGCCAATCTAGAACGCACAGTATTCGCACGCAAATGGGTGGCATAACTTATGATCCTGAACATACAGTATCTGCTCCGAGTTCAGAGATTTTTATGGAGCTCTTTACAACCTGTCTGAGAGGCGCAGGGGGACCTCGGAGCCTCAACTGTCAACAGATATTGACTTGTTCATATCCAAATGCAATCTTGCAAAACTTTCGGATGAGGGTATTTTGCCGCTAGAATCCCCAATTACAGAACTGGAGAAATCTGATGCAATTAAATCGCTTAAGGGGGAAGCTCATGGTCCGGACGGATTTTCCAATCGCTATTATAAATTTTTTTGCAATAGTCCTTATCCCCCAGCACTAATTATTTAACATCTTTTTAACAGGGCAAGCCCCTCCTAAAACAATGCTGCAGACATCCATAGCAATTATTCCCAAAGAAGGTAAAGACCCCTTAAATTGCTCCAATTACAGACCCATGTCCTTACTAAACACAGATATTAAATTATACGCCAAAATGATTGCAAATAGACTTAATCCACTTTTGCCTAAATTGATTCACCTGGACTAGGTATGGTTTATAAAGGGGAGACAGGCTCTGGATATCACCAGGCGTCTTATCAACCTTACCCATATAGCTTACAAATTAAAATCCCCGGCCTTCCTATTATCACTAGATGCCGAAAAGGCTTTTGACCGTCTTAACTGGCAGTTTATGTTCGCTACCCTAAAAGAAATACTCCCATTCAGCCACAGTCAAAATCAATGCAGTCAACTCCTCCCTATTTCCCATAAATAATGGAACCGCCAAGGATGTCCCCTGTTCCCTCTCTTGTTTGCAATATCCATTGAACCATTAGCGGCCCTAATCAAAAACCACCCCCACATCTCAGGAATTCATATTAGAAATCATGAATATAAGATAGCTCTATTTATTGACGATATAATACTGTCCCTCACAAAACCGTTACTTTCACTCCCTAATCTATTTGAAAAATGTGACACCTTTGGAAAGCTCTTAAGCTATAAAATTAATAATACAAAATCTGTAGCTCTGAACTTAAATTTACCCAGCCACACAGTCAAAATCATCCAAACAAATTTTGATTTTAAATGGGACCCCTAAAAAATTAAATAGCTAGGTATTCACCTCACCAAAGATTACAACACACTGTATACATTTAATTATGCCCCTCTCTTTAAACAAATATGCAAAGATCTGTCCAACTGGGACTCCTACCAGATATCCTGGCTCGGTAGGATCACATCGATAAAGATGAACATCTTCCCTAAGATTTTATATTTTTTTCATACTCTACCATTTAAAATCCCAGACAAATAATTTTAACTACTGCAAAATAGAATCATTCACTACATTTGGTAAAATAAAATGCCAAGGATTAACAGATCCAATCTATATCGCCCCAAGTTAGAGGGCAGATTGTCGCTTCCAGGGCTCAAAAGATATTACAAAGCAGCCCACCTAGTGCAATTAATCAGTTGGCATGATAACCCAATTGAGAAAAATGGGTAGAGATGGAGTATTTGATTTGTCACCCTGAGGAGCTTCAGCATATCCTCTGGCTGAAAAAGAACAGTAGGCCACAGTCCGTATATAAAAATCCTTTTCATGTAATTTGTGGGATTCCCTTAAATCCAGAAACAATCTGACCACCCCCTTCTCCATGATGTATCCTTTGTTCTCAAAATCTTTTTGCCAGGTTACAATAAGAACCAATCAAATCTATGGACGCAACATGGAGTTAGTTGGGTGAATGATGTTATGGATTCACATACCATTAAGACCTTCCCTACAATACAATCGCAATTTAACATCCCAAATGCCAAATTTTATAGATATTTACAGTTTAGACACCTTATCAAATCTAAATACAAAGAAAAAGTATCACTAAAAATGACCCAACTTGAATCTTGGTGTAATGCCCAATCTCTAATCAAGGGAACCACCCCTGTCCTCTATCATGCAATCTGTAACATCCCTAGTGACCCAAAAACAGACAACTATATGTTGGCATGGGAGAGGGACCTATACATAACTACAGTATAGATAGGGAAACTTGGAGGGATATTTGGGAGGCAGCAGGGAAAAACTCCACCTGTGTAGTGATTAAGGAAAATGTATATAAAATTCCATATAGTTGGTACTACACTCCGGTGAAGCTAAATTCCATCTATCCAAGTGTTTTGTCTATGTGTTGGAGGGAGTGTGGCAGCCAGAGCTTCATTCTACATATCTGGTGGGAAAGTCCTAATAATAAACCCCTATAGGACAAAATGCTCCAATTGGCAGAGGAGGTGTCTGGTTTCCTTATTCCTAGAACCCCTCTCTTTGTGATCTGGGGGCACCAATTCCTAACTTAAGCAACCTCGAGTCAAAATTAATCACTCATATCTTTAATGCAACAAGAGGCTCCATTGTTCGCTTCAGCTAACATAAAACCCTGCCCCTTTCCAGTGTGTTTGTAATAAAATATGGGATGTGGCATATCTCGAGAGATTGTCAGCTTATCTCCACAACTCCACCAATAGATTTATTGATACTTGGGATCCCAGGTTTACATACTTTAACAAGCAAATAAGATTCTAGGTGAGGTATGGATCTACCGGAGTCTTAATGCCGAAGGAAGATATATGATCTTTTATGGTGGCGCTATATATTTTGTATTTGTATTATAACCCGTGTTTCCCCTCTTCCCCCCCTTTTGTCCCCTTCTCCAATACTTCCTAACCCCCATTATATATTGTTCTGTAAAAAGCGTTATGTGATACTTGTCAAATACCTCGTGAATCTGTCTTAAAAATGCAAAATCAAAAGTAACAACAAAAAAAACCCGTCTAATTCAATATCGATATTCAGACCTTTTGGTATCAATGTTTTTAACCTATGTATTCAATAGGTTTCTTTCATTGTGAGTTGGGTGTCTCTGTTTTCCCCCTCCAATGTTTAGCAACCTGTTCTATTCACTGGTATTTTAGACCTGCAGGATTGAATACAAAAAGGATGGGGGAGCACAATAGTTGGAAACAGGCAGTGTTATGGATCTAGTAATTGCTCTTAAGATGAAGCAGTTATATCCTGAGCAAGTGTGGTAGCTCAGGTGGCTAATGTCTAATTGGAAGGGTAAACACACATGGGTTTGTATGTGTTGGTGAGAAGGTAAAATAAAAGTATATATAACTTACACGGCCTTGTGTAAGCTCAGTCGCATCAAGGTTTCTTTGGGGGTCCCGTGGTCTTCCAATGAAGCTTTTCTCCTTGCGGTGTGGGTTCTTCTTCTTGTTATGTAGGCCGCTTGCTTCGTTGGTTCAGAGTGCCGCTCCAGGGGGATTTCCTCTCGTGTAAACAGAAAGGAGGATAGGGTTAACACATATACATATATACGTCAATGAGGGGGAGGATGGCGTATTTATAGACCACTAAAAAATAGTATAATCTGGCACTCACACGGGCTAATGTGAGTGTATTCCTATCTTGGTATCTTGTTCGTTTAGGGGTATTGCCCAATCAGTAGCAGGTGATGAAAGGGTAGGGTACAAGGGTATAAATTGTAAATATAACACAATACTCACACGGGCCAGTGTGAGTACACACTCCTAGCGGTATCTTTGCTTTTCTGTTCCTGATGTAGCTAATGGTGAAGATGGGGTTAACAAGGATAAAAGACACTAAGGTCTGGAGGGTAAAAAACTAATTTTAATAAAACATGAAATAAAAACGAAAACAGAAGCCAAACGCTTCTGTGGGAAGATAAAAGCAAGGGAGGGACAGTGTGGTGTATAGTAGTAGGGGATCTCGCCTTCTTCCTGTGTCATCATTTCCGGAGGAGCACGCTGACGCCAGCTACACCAGAGGAGGAAGCCGCTGCAGAATTCCCTGCACCAACAGGGACGGCTTTTTCGTGAGTACTCCTAACCTCCACGCGGTATTTCAGGGAGATTATTGAGGCGGTTAGTGCCGGGCTGTGATTTACTTGGGGGCGCCCCTTAGGGAGGTGTCCCCCTGTACCTCTATCCGGCTTACTATTACCCAACTCCCTGTTTTCAATACCGGAGGCTTATTGTTTCATTAATCATTGCTGGGTCTCTCTTCAATCAAGTTGCCATAAAGTGTGTGCACTACCTGTTAGCAGCCTCGGTATACTGGGTAATTCCATATTCTCTATCTCCACAACTCCACCAATAGATTTATTGATACTTGGGATCCCAGGTTTACATACTTTAACAAGCAAATAAGATTCTAGGTGAGGTATGGATCTACCGGAGTCTAAATGCCGAAGGAAGATATATGATCTTTTATGGTGGCGCTATATATTTTGTGTTTGTATTATAACCCGTGTTTCCTCTCTTCCCCCCCCTTTTGTCCCCTTACCCAATACTTCCTAACCCCCATTATATATTGTTCTTTAAAAAGCGTTATGTGATACTTGTCAAATACCTCGTTAATCTGTCTTAAAAATGCAAAATCAAAAGTATTAACAAAAAAAACCCGTCTAATTCAATATCGATATTCAGACCTTTTGGTGTCAATGTTTTTAACCTATGTATTCAATAGGTTTCTTTCATTGTGAGTTGGGTGTCTCTGTTTTCCCCCTCCAATGTTTAGCAACCTGTTCTATTCACTGGTATTTTAGGCCTGCAGGATTGCCTTGCTGACATACATTAAAGTGTCTGGTACACTGTGCGTTAGGATCTTTCTTTTTATGTTATTTAGGTGTTCTAAGATTCGTAAATGTAGTGGCCTTGTAGTTTTACCCACGTGTAGGAGGCCGCATGGGCACGTAGTTAACATGGTCTGTTTTGCAAGTAATATGCCCACCTATTTGGAAAGTTTCTCCCGTGACATTTGATTTGAATGTCATTTTTTCTGCAGATTTGTACTGACACACTTTGCAACTAAAGTAACCATATTATGTATAGTTGTTAATTCTGAATATATCTAGTAATTTAATAGCATCATATTGTTTAGTTTCAGCCTTGTTTGAAATTAGTTTCCCAGGGAATGTTTGTCTATTTACATTGCATATCCGAAATGTGTATCATGTGATTGGTAAAACTGCGTTTTGAATAAACCCCCCAGAACACTAGGTATTATCCTGTGATCATCCAGTGTGCTTGGTCGTACCAGCATCCTATTGCTTAGGTGAGCACTTGTGTCGAATTAGCTTCATAGAATTGTCAATAATTTATTTATTTTGTTTATACTTCATGCCAACTTTATGTACTGTATGGTAGAAATTCCGTTCAATACGAATTACCCACAATGTTAGTAATTATTCCCAGACACTGCTTTTAATTTATTCCTCTGCTCGGTCGCATCAGGGATCGTTAGTTTATTTGTTTGCAGTAGGCTGTGTAGCGAATCAGCCGACTGCATACCCCATTCCAGGTTCTCCTCTCAACCAATAGGAGGAGGAATCTGGTATTATCGGAACCCTGTGTTGGAGAGAGAGACATTCCTCTACTAAAAGATACCATTTTTTGTCCTGAATGACACATAAAAATGTGAGGGTGCATTCAGAGGGATTATTTTATTTGTGCATGTTGTATTACAGTTATTTTGACATATTGCGCTATTAGTCCCCTTTTTCTCCCATCCTTGCCAAGTTCAATGTTGCATCTGTACCTACAACCACAACCACCATTCTACCTACAATTGTCAAGCCATGAATGGGCTGCTGTTTTCCTACTGTGTCTGCAAAACAACCAGTCCCTCACCCTGTGTATACCTACAGTATATAACGTACAAATTAAATAAATACATGTTTTACTTACCACTGCTAGCTGCTAAGATAATGAAGTGGTTAAAACAAAGTATCTGGATTGTTGAGGGTAGAGGGTATGGGTGTAGGGGGTAGTTGCCCCAGGGTTGGTAGTTAGGCATATCGAAAGTGTTGCGGGGGTTAAACCCTTCATTACCTTAGCGGTTACTACCGCCATGATAATGAAGGGGTTAATTCCTCCCACTACCAGCCCTAGAGATGTATCCACCCACCCCGTGGCAACTACTCCCTTCACCCACTCCCTCTATCTCCAACAACCTCCCCCCACAATGGAATGGGCAAATGACCAAGGAGGCAAAATATGACCACAACCGCTTTTGCCCATTCAATACAGTATATAGTACAAATTAAATTAATACATGTTTTACTTACCCCTGCCAGGATGAAGGCGTCCTTCTTCTCCTCTTCACCAACATGTAAGGGCTGATGCCCAAACATTAAAACACCAGGAACTCCTTAATTAGTTACTATCACTAAGCTAATTAGAAGGTTACTGGTATTTTAATGGGGTGGGTGAAAGTTGTACTGTAGTTGCCCTCAGGGAGAGTTGTTATGCCTCCCAGGAAGGTTGCGGGGTGGGGTAACCACTAACTAAGGTTATTAATGGGTTAATAGTGTTTTACCTATTGGGCATCGGGCCCTTTCTCAAACAATCCAGGGGGAGCATATAAGGGAAAAGAAGACAGACAACACAGACAATATAAGTGCAGATGTTTAAAGTGTCTGGGATACGGCACTATTGATAATCTTGGCTCTTATGTACAGCCTACTCACAGGATACAGAAGAAATATGGGCACTTGCAAGGAGGGCTGCTACCCGTGGTTTTCAGTGGATGTGTGCTGATCAGGACTCCCATCCAATGGCACAGGGGGGTGGTAGGTGACCAATGTGTAGAGAGAGAAGAACTACATAGCACAGATCAATAAAGTATATAAAGTCTTTATGTATAAAATATAAAATGCGCACTCACATGCCCTTACATGTTGGTGAAGAAGAGGAGGAGGACGACTTTATCCTGACAAGGGTAAGAAAAACATTTATTAATTTAATTTATAATACATTTTACTGTATATTGTATTTCAATGGGCAAAAGCGCAAGTAGCCAATCAAAAGCAGATACTTTGGTTTAATCCCTAAAATACCATAGCGGCTAGCCGCTAAGGTAATGAAGCTGCTTTTATTTTATTTTACCTTCTTGTGATCATATTAACATGTGGACCAATCACACCAGATACATTATCATCACAATAGGAAATACCAGTGTTTCTGAAAGATGGAATGATAACTATCATATTGAGGGTTCTATGTTGAGATAAATCCCATTTGAGTAGGGGAGTCACGGGTGGGGGGTGATGAGGGGGGTGAAATAATCCTCTGTTTAGATCAGTGGTTCCCAAAATTTTTCAGTTCAAGGCTCCCCAAGGCGATCAGGATTTTTCCGTGGTGCCCAAAGTAAAAACAAAGGTGTATATACATACCTAACAGTTGCAGTGCACAGTTGGTGTCTCTCTCAGACACTCTCACACACTCTCACTCTCTCTCTCTCTCTCTCTCTCTCTCTCTGTCTCTCTCTCAGACCTCACTCTCTCTCTCAGACCTCACTCTCTCTCTCAGACCTCACTCTCTCTCTCACTCTCTCTCAGACCTCACTCTCTCTCTCAGACCTCACTCTTTCTCTCAGACCTCACTCTCTCTCTCAGACCTCACTCTCTCTCTCTCTCGCTCTCAGACCTCACTCTCTCTCTCTCTCAGATCTCACTCTCTCTCAGACCTCACTCTCTCTCTCTCTCTCTCTCTCAGACCTCACTCCCTCTCTCTCAGACCTCACTCTCTCTCTCAGACCTCACTCTCTCTCTCTCTGACCTCACTCTCTCTCTCTCTCTGACCTCACTCTCTCTCTCTCTGACCTCACTCTCTCTGACCTCACTCTCTTAAATAAAATCAAATCAAATCAGCTTTATTGGCATGACGAAAGAACATTTCAGTATTGCCAAAGCGTGAATAATAGGGGGTGGGGGACAATAATTACACGAATACTAGGGATAGGGTATAATGATTGCAGGGTATATGGGTAACAGTTTCACACAGGGGTGTGGGGGTTAATGTACGTCTCTCAGCTTGTGGCAGGTGCTGATATAGTGTGCAGCTAGTTCTGCTGTGGTTTCATCTTCTCCCAGGAGGATCGCTATTTTTTGGTTCTCTTCTGTATTATTAAAGTTCTGGATAACAGCAGTGAGTTTCTCTCTCTCTGACCTCACTCTCTCTCTCTCAGACCTTGCTCTCTCTCTCTCAGACCTCACTCACTCTCTCAGACCTCACTCACTCTCTCTCAGACCTCACTCTCTCTCAGACCTCTCTCTCTCTCTCTCGGACCTCTCTCTCTCTCTCTCACACACCTCACTCTCTCTCTCAGACCTCACTCTCTCTCTCTCAGACCTCACTCTCTCTCTCAGACCTCTCTCTCTCTCAGACCTCTCTCTCTCTCAGATCTCTCTCTCTCTCAGACCTCTCTCTCTCAGACCTCTCTCTCAGACCTCACTCTCTCTCAGACCTCACTCTCTCTCTCTCTCAGACCTCACTCTCTCTCTCTCTCAGACCTCACTCTCTCGCTCTCAGACCTCACCCTCTCTCTCTCAGACCTCACTCTCTCTCTCTCTCTCCCAGACCTCTCTCTCTCTTCTTCAGACCTCTCTCTCACTTCTTCAGACCTCTCTCTCTCTCTCTCTCAGACCTCACTCTCTCTCTCTCAGACCTCACTCTCTCTCAGACCTCTCTCTCTCAGACCTCTCTCTCAGACCTCTCTCTCTCAGACCTCACTCTCTCTCTCTCTCAGACCTCACTCTCTCTCTCTCAGACCTCACTCTCTCTCTCCCTCTCAGACCGCACTCTCTCTCTCTCTCTCAGACCTCACTCTCTCTCTCTGACCTCACTCTCTCTCTCTCTGACCTCACTCTCTCTCTCTGACCACACTCTCTCTCTCTGACCACACTCTTTCAGGGAGGGAGGAAAGGCAGGAGATCCGTGCAGGCAGCTCCCTGCACACAAATAAATACACACACACACACACACACAAATAAATACACACACACACACAAATAAATACACACACAAATAAATACACACACACACAAATAAATAGACACACATAAACACACAAACACACACACATAAACACACGCACACACACACACACGCACACGCATAAACACACACACATAAACACACATAAACACACACACACACATAAACACAGACACAGACACAGACACAGACACAGACACAGACACAGACACAGACACAGACACACACACACACACACACACACACACACACACACACACACACACACACACACACACAGACACACACACACACACACACACACACACACACACACACACACAAACACACACATAAACACACACACAAATAAATACACAAACACAGATGCAGATACACACACACAGATGCAGATACACACACACACACACACACACACACACACACACACACACACACACACACACACACACACACACACACACACACACACACACACACACACACACACACAGATGCAGATACACACACAGAGATGCAGATACACACACACACACACACACACAGATGCAGATACACACACTGTAACAGGGGACTTATCCCTGTTCACAAAGGTGCCTCTAATCCAGCAGTGTGGTGGTTAACTGCTGGTAGCAAATTAACTACACCACCTGCCTGATTACAGGTAGTAGAAAAGGCCTGCCTTTGAGACAGGAATTAACTCCTCCCTAGCTCTGACTGAGAGCTGACCTTTGGAGAGACAGAGCAGAGGTTCTTGAGTCCCAGGAGAGACTGACCAAAAGAAACCCAGATCTCTGGAGCTGAGTGGTCTTGAACTCTGCACAACAGAGCTGAATTCAAGACACAGGGAAAACTACTGCACCTGAAGCTGAACCAGGCAAATAAAGGTTGCCACACCGCATAGGGCTACCAGCTGTGAATTGAGAATATGCAGAAAAGTTTGAAAATTGATACGACTGTGCTGAATCTAGGGAATTTTAAGCAAACAAATGCTGAGTGTAAAATTGCCCTATAAAGAAAAAGGTTTTTCAAAGCCAATTGCTGAGTGTTGAGTCCACTGCAAAGAATGTTTTTTTTTCTGCAAGTAAAAAAGTATGCCTATTATCTTGGGAGCAAAACAGACACCCAAAGTGTGAAGTGTGAATGCCATAATACCCAAAGATGAGACTGAAAATTACTGAACTCAGGCAGAAAACCAAATTCTGTTGCTGAAGCGGAGGTATTGCACCTAGCAAATAAATGGTGCATAGCAAATAGACTTTTTTACCTAGAAACTGCACAATCTTGTATACCTGATAAAAGAAAATGCATGCACAGAACTGATGATATTGAAAAAAAAAAAAAAAAATTACCCAAGAAAGAAAAATCTACAGAGATGCCTGTGAGAGCCACGACCTCTACAAGCAAAATATGCCCATCTGTAGGACTATCACAATTGGGGGTTCTAGCAAATACAGTGGCAACAGCTGCAATAGCGCCTCCTGAGGTCAGGAAGAAAATTACACCTGATAGCCTAAAAATGGAGGACAAGATGCAGCGTTCCTGTAATGAACCCTACCCCACTGAAGAGTGGCCCTTCCAGTCCAATAAAGAGGAAGACATCTCTTACGGGGAACCCGAACCGAGTCATACCCACAAAACACCCCAAGAATGGTGGGGATGCCTGAACTCGGCACGAACAGAAAAGACCGCTCCTTTTGATGACGAATATGATCAGCAGGAGACAGAGTGGGAGCAGTGGATCACCGAATATTTCCGTCAGCTATTACAGTTGCAAGAAAAGCCGGGTGGATCCAGTGACGCTGCTAAAACTTCAAATGAAGATGGAGGCCCCAGTATCCCTGAAGGGACGGTGTCATCCAAATCAAAAAGGAAGAAAAAGAAAAGCGGTTCTTCACTTACCGTGGAAGTAACAGATTCATCCGCAGATCCTGTGGAGGAAAAGGGGGACCGAATTGCCCTGCAGCCTAGAAAAAATGGAGAATTCATCCCACGGTTAACCGAATATCCAGAGGGCCCAAGGCAGAAATCGTGTACCCCAAAGAAGTGTCTGTCCGGTGCCAACAGTGAGGAACCCTCAACCAGTCATCCCAGGGAAGTGGAGCCGGAACCAGTGAGTGACGATTCCTTGACCACCCCTGAAGGCGCCCTAAAAATTGCCAGGCATGACTGTGATCTGCTCTGTGAAGAATTGGAAAGGGAGAGAAAAAATAATGCTGAGCTACAGAAGACTGTGCTCGCAATTTACTCTGCGGCCAGGACATAATTGGACGATCTCAAGACTGAGCTAGATACTGCAAAGGCTACTATTTCCGCCATGGATGAAAAGCAGAGCCAATCTGATAAAATGGTGGCTACGCTAAAGCGGAAGTATGAGGAGGCATTGAAGCAGATGACAGTCTTCCAGCAAGAGGTTCACACTCTTCGTATAGAGCTGAATGCCTCACAACAGGAGGTCAACAGTGTCCGGATAGAAGTGGACGTATCTCAGAAAGAGGTTCAGACACTCCACAGAGCACTGGATGCCTCACATCATGAAACCAACAGCTGCCGCACAGACCTGGATGTTTCCAGAATGGAACTACACAGTCTCACTGAGGAGCTGGACATTTCAAGGAAAACTATCCTACATCTTAACTTAGATCTCAAAGTCTCTCAGAACTTAAACCTGGAGATGGAAGTCTCACGCCAGGAGACAGCCCGCCTCCAAGCAGATGTGCAAAAATGGAAGGTGGACTGCAAGGAAGCCCTGAATAGTACATAGACTGAAAAAAGAGAAAATTTAAGATTAAAAAAAGAAAATTCTGAGTTGACAGAATACGTCAAGGGAAAGAATGAAGAGCTGCAGGCTCTTAAAGAAATAAATAAACTTTTAAAAGAGGAAATGTTTGAAGCAGAGCACCGACTGCAGAACCAACCTCAAGGTCTGCATACACACCTCCAGTATGCTGAGAAGAAGCAGCAAACGCTGCAGGAAGAAAAGCTGCAGGCTGCTAAAGAGGTACAAGCACTGCAGGAACGTCTGAATACCCAGTACGTCCCCACAGAGCAGTATGAGAAGGCTCAGAAACTGGAGCAAGAGCTGGAGAGACAGAGAGACTGTTCCATTCCCTTGAGTCAGTACACCAAGGAGGAAACAGATGCAGCGGCAAGCTTGACAACACAAATTACGGAGCTCCAGAATATGAAGGAGACTCTAATACAGCCACCTAAGAAAGCACTAGCCAAACCTACAGCTGCCCAACAGGCAACAAACAGAGGTAGGAGTGTGGAATCAAAGCCAGAAGAATCCTTAGCTGAGGAAGCTGAAAAAATAGGACATTCTCTGGAAAAGCAGGTGGAGTTGCAACTCAGTCCCAAAGAAGGTGAACTGGCGACTCCGTGGTGTGGAGAAGAGCAGAAAACTCTAAGGGCTAGTCCTAACTGCTCTACAACTGTTGCCATACACTTTGTCTATAAAAAGAGGAGTGCCCGACGCAACAGAAATCTCATGACCACGCACGCGATAAAAAGACTTTACGTGGAAAAAGTCATCCTCGAGCGACTGAGGAGTGCTGATCTCAAGCACCTTCGGGAGGAGACAAAAATAAACTGGAGAAAGGGCTCCAATCCCAGCGGGACAGAGGGTTCTCTTCCTCCATCCACTCTCATTCAAGTCACAGAAAGATCTCGAATGAGAGTGGAAGGATGGGCTTTGGCCATGGTAAGCCCGAGCTTCCCACAAACAGGGGAGGTATGTAACAGGGGACTTATCCCTGTTCACAATGGTGCCTCCAATCCAGCAGTGTGGTGGTTAACTGCTGGTAGCAAATTAACTAGCACCACCTGCCTGATTACAGGTAGTAGAAAAAGCCTGCCTTTGAGACAGGAAGTAACTCCTCCCTAGCTCTGACTGAGAGCTGACCCTTGGAGAGACAGAGTAGAGATTCTTGAGTCCCAGGAGACTGACCAAAAGAAACCCAGATCTCTGGAGCTGAGCGGTCTTGAGCTCTGCACAGCAGAGCTGAATTCAAGACACAGGGAAAACTACTGCACCTGAAGCTGAACCAGGAAGTGAGATTTTCCCTCCAAGAAACAGATAAGACTTTTATTCTTAAGAGACTGCTTATATCTGCTTATTTTCATGCTATATGTTTTGGGGCTGCGAGAACTGCTTGACTAAGGGAGATGTGAACTAATTGCATAGGATTTCACTAGAAATACTCCCAAGTGAATGGAAGCTTTGTTCCCCCCCCCCCCTGTGTTTGGATAATTTCCTGATGAAAAGGAACAGGCACCATAAAGACTATTATAATTTCATATTATAAAGCCTCCTAATTGTGTACCTCTGTGAACGTCCGTCCACACACTCAAACACACACGCAGATACACACACACACAGATGCAGATACACACACACACATATGCAGATACACACACACACAGAGGCAGATACACACACACACAGATGCAGATACGCACACACACACATGCAGATACACACAGATGCAGATGCACACACACATAGATGCAGATGCAAACACACACAGATGCAGATGCACACACACACACACAGATGCAGATGCACACACACACAGATGCAGATGCACACACACACACACACACACACACACACACACACACACACACACACACACACACACACACACACACACACACACACACACACACACACACACACACACACACACACACACAGATGCAGATACACACACACAGAAACACACACACACACACACACACGCAGATACACACACACAGATACACACACACACACAGATACACACACACACACACACACAGATACACACACACAGATACACACACACACACACAGATACACACACACACACAGATACACACACACACACACACAGATACACACACACACACAGATACACACACACAGATACACACACACACACATATACACACACACACAGATACACACATACATACACAGATACACACATTGGAGAGCAGTGGAGAGCAGAGGCAGCAACGGATGTGAGTGACTGGGGAGAGGGGGGTGAGGAAAGGCATGCGATCCGTGCAGGCAGCTCCCTGCACACAGTCACTGGACAGGCAAATGTACACCTCTCTCTCCCCCCCCCATCTTATCCTATCACCCCCCTACCTTCTCATATCACCCGTGGCAGAAGGGGATGGGACACCGCGCAGACAGAATAGCCAGGAGCAGGAAGGCAGACACACACACTCACCGTGTGCTCTGCACAAAGCGGAAGCCCCGCCCCCGGCTTCCCTTGACCTGCAGCCAACCCCTGCGGCCCAGCCGGCATGAAGCAGTGATGGTGGGGAGGGATAATCCGGGGGATGGTGGGGAGGCTAATCGCGGCGCCCCTCTTGGCAAGCCACGGCGCACCAGGGCGCCGCGGCGCACAGATTGGGAACCACTGGTTTAGATACTAAAAGATGATCCATTGATTGCTCAGACATCTCCTACTACAGTTTACCCCCTCTCAATGCACAGCAGGCTTAGCAATAGTATCCAATGTTATGAAGTTACTGCAAAGGCAAACATCATCTAATCTTGCATTAAACAGGAAATGGGGGGAAGGGAAAAAAACATAATTATACCCTTCTATAAAGCATTAGAAAGCCCACATCTTGAACATGGTGTACAGTTTTGGGCACCACTCCATAAAAAAGACATTATGTAGCTTGATAAAGGGCAGAGAAGAGCCATCAAATTACTAAAGGGAGTGGAAAATCTGACATGAGAAGAGGCTAGCTAATTTAGATTTGTTTACATTAGAAAAGAGGCGTCTAAGAGGGTAAATGATAACCATATAAAAATATATTCGAGACAATACAAGGAGCTTTCAAAATAACTATTCATCCCAAGGGCAGGACGAAAGGAGATTTCACCAGCAACAAAAAAAAATGTTTATTTACAGTAAGGACAGTTACAATGTTGAATTCCTTATCCATGGAGACGGTGATGGTAGATACAATAGATATGTTAAAAAAAGTTTGGACATGTTTTTAGAAAGGAAAGGTATACTTGGAAATACCAAATAAGTAAACATGGGAAGGATATTGTTCCAGGTAGACATCTGATTGATATTATTTGGAGTCAGGAAGGAATTAATTTTTCCCCTTATGAGATATCATTGAATAATACTTCACAGAGGCGTTTTGTTTGCTTTCCACGGGATCAATATGCTGTAAATACAAATATAGGATAAAGTACCGTATCTGTTGTCCAAATTTAGCATAGGTTGAATTTGATGGACGCTTGTCTTTTTTCAATCTCATCTACTATTTAACTATGTACTGTAACTGTAGGAGATGTGTACAGAGGTGACAACAGAAGACTACTTTTTGAAATAAATGTAAGCTTGTATTTCACCCAGAACTTTAAAAACATAAAATATTACTTCCGGTCAGCATACTGTAAAAGGAGAAAACAAACATAAACATACTTAGCTCCACATAGAGCTCTGACTAACATTACACATTTATTCCGTTTCTGCGAGTTGGAGTGCTAAGCCCCTTACCAACAATAAAACAGTTGTTTGGGGAAAGGTTTACGTTTGGGGCCCAGTCTTTCTCCTGCCGTTATAGGGGGTTGGAAGTCCAAGGACCAGGTATCCTCTACAGCGTGTGGAAGTTGAAGGGGAGCGCAACTTGTTCAGTGGTGAATATGTGGAATAAAAATAGATGCAATAGTGCAACACAGTCTCTGTAGATGTTTCTCCAAATTTAGTAGACTTCTATAAATTCAGAACTCACATTTTCTCTGAAATCAACGAGCATGTAACCCAAACTTAGGTGGGTACTGGATAATGTGGTATATTCGTGTAGATCCTCTCTTCCTATATATTTCTTAGGTTTCTTGGGGGTACTTGTATTCACTCAGAATGACATGATATCAGCCGTATACATATGGGAAAACGGAAAGCCAAACATAGTGTGTACCGTATAAAATAACAACTTTTAATCACTAAAAACCATATAGGTGTAAGCTTACATCAATAAAACATATACCAGGCACATAGGAAAAGCAAACTCTGCCTCCCAATTCTCACCCCCTCTGCTCGACTCTTCCGTCGCGTCACTTCCGGTTTACCCGCGTCTTGCTTCCGGTATCGCGGCGCGGGTGAATTCACCTCTCTGCCACTCTTTTGATCTTTTTTTTTGTGAAGGAGCTACTAACTCTCCTGTCGGGGAGGGTGGACCTATCAAGAGAGTAAACAACCAAACCCGTTGAGGTCCTAAAAGTGGATAGAGAGAGAAGAAGAGGGGGGGAGAGAGAAAAAATGGAGGATAGGGGAGGGGGGCGGGGGGAAGATGAGGGATGGGAGCGGGGGATATAGGAAGTGTCGGGGACCCCATTCCATCCCCAACCGGCGACCCGACACCTGAATTCTTACTCCGCTTAGGGGGGCGTGGTGGAGGGCAGATCCCGGACCGGATCTGGTTGGCCCCTGATATGTTTAATTGTATGGCCACATTCCCCATACTTTATTGAAATTCTCAACTTTTTTATTTAAACGTGCAGACAGGAGTTTCATCAACCTGACTTCTTTCATCCATCTGTTTGCTGGGGGTTATAATCTTTTTCCAGTTGGCTGCAACTGAGCAACGTGCCACAGTCAAGAGGAGAGATATCAGCTTCTTAATCTGTACATTGTGGCCTTCTATTGCTTTTGCAAGTAGAAATGTCAAGGGGTCTAGTTGGACCTCAGACCCTGCAATCTCCTCCACCATATAACGGATCATGTCCCAGAACGAACGAATCTTAGGACACGTCCACCATATATGTACCAGGTCTCCCTTCTGGCCGCACCCCCTCCAGCAGGTCAGACAGACCAGGGAAGACCTGGCTCAGCCTACTCGGGGTTAAGTACCATTGGAATAAAATGTTATAAATATTTTCTTTGATAGTGATGCAAATTGAAGTTTTGTTTGCTGCTTCCCAAATGTCCACCCGATCATCCAGGTCTATATCCAGGTTGAGGTCTTCAGTCCATTTTAACATGTAACTGTGGTTGACGGGAATCGAGGACCATGCTAGCCCGAATAGATTCCAGAAATCAGACCCTTCCGATATACTCCCACTACACATATTTTCTCAAAATTTGTTGGGTTTTCGCTGTGAGAGATTGCAGTTAGGAAGTGCCTGATTTGAAGGAATCCAAAAAGGGGAAGATCTAGGGGATGATATTTATTTTGAATCTCAGGGTATGTTAGGAGCTTTCTTTCAAGTGTAAAGGTAATCCACTCACAATTTTATTCTCATTAATAAGGCATTACAGAGACACTCCTCTCTCTGATTAGAGCAATGAAACTGGATATCCTCAGGTACAGACCCCTTTCACTTCCTCTCCACCGTTACACGAATACCCAGGAATAATAAGAAACACCAAATAGCTCAATAACGTCTTAAAATGTATTGGAGATCATCATAAATAAAACATATGGATATTCACTCACATAAGGTCTATAAGTACAGTCATTGTACGAAATCCCGATAAGGTAAGCACAATTCACCGGTACAGAATGTGTTGTTCCCCTCCGCGTCTTTGCTCCCATCAACGTCACTTCCGGTTGACACAGGGTTAAGGGCGGAAGTGCTGTAGGGAGGATCTTCGGCTGCCAGGACTTCGCGTCAAAGACTTGAAAAGGCTGAATACTGAACAAAGATTCTACGCGTTTCGTCGGTACGACTTCTTCTGGAATCTAATTGCCCTAACATTTCTTAGCATATTTATAGGCACAGAATTTGTGAATTAATTAATCACTTAATTGCAGTCCATATGGTAATTAAATAATAAAATTGGTAATTATTACGCATCTACTCATTACATAGTAGTGCTCCAAAGATGTAACATATAATAATATAACAAATGACAATCAATTTGATAAACATTATATATAAAAAAAAATAATAGAAAATACACATTAATAATGATCCAATTGGATTAATCTAATAATGACATACATTGCTAAACTAACCTAATATTTTGATCCTAGGGGGGAGACAGGAAAAAACAAAATGAGTGACTTGCAATAATAATGCAAACAATCTATTATAATTCAATGTAGTATAAGAAAGAAAGAGATGCTTATCACAAGAAGGCTCCTATATCAATACTGACATTTAACCCCTCTGGAACCAGCGTTTGAAGTCTGTGAATCCAGTATGTTTCACGCTGGGCCAGAAGGGTCAATCTGTCACCACCTCTCCAGTGAACAGGGACATGTTCAATTCCTTTATATGTTACCAATGTGGGATCTGAATGATGGTAAATACCAAAATGTTTAGAAACACAATGGGTTAAAATAAATTTATCTTAATGTTCCCAATGTGTTCCCAATGTGTTCTAATATACGTACTCTTAGGGGTCATGATGTTCTCCACACATATTGGAGGCCACAAGGGCACACCAATATATACACCACATAGGAATATTTACAATTTATATACTGTTTAATTTTGAACATTTCATTCGTTACATTTGATTTGAAGGAAAATTTCTCCACACTTTTTTGGACACAGGCTTTGCATGAGATGCAACCATAAAAACCACTGGGTTTGTTTAACCATGAACTACTGTCAGTTTTTCTTTTCATGGCAGTTGGGGCAAGCAGACTTTTCAGATTAGGCGCTTTTTTAAAAATGATGCTAGGTTTTTCTGGAATATGACCACGCAATATAGGGTCGTTCATAAGTACAATAAGCCAATGTTTGGATATTATTTTTTTAATCTGTGCTGACTCTCGATTAAATTCCGTAATAAAGGACATACCACATTTCATATTGTTGGTTCCATTTTTTTTCCTATTTGTCACAATTTTGGGTTGAATTATATCACCTCTTGGTACCAGATCTAATTTCTGTACAGCTCTACTAATAATATTTTCTCCATATTTCCGTTCTCTAAATTTTTCAAATAATATTTCTGATTGTTCCAGATATATATTTTCATTGGTACAGTTCTATTTAATACGTCTCAGCTGACCATGTGGGATATTACGTATCCAGTTCTTATCGTGACAGCTTGTTTCCAAAATAAAATTGTTTGCATCAACCGGTTTAAAGTGTGTTTTCGTATTTAGTCTCCATTCTTCTACATATATTACCAAATCAAGAAACACAATTTCTTGGGAACTAGTGACCGAGGTAAATTTAATATTCAGGTCAATTTCATTTAACCCAATAAGAAAGGAATCAAGGGATAGTTGGTCTTCCTGCCAGACAATAACCACGTCGTCAATAAAGCGCCGCCAGAGGACAAGATTTGCCCAGAGCTCATGCAGGGACTAAATGGAATTATGTTCCCAATGGCCCATAAATAAATTAGCATAGCTAGGGGCAAATCTGGTCCCCATGGCGGTCACACACAACTGCAAATAGTTCATATCATTAATGGAAGTTTGGGATTTTCTTTCATCAGGTATTTAAATTCATTATTGTTAAGGAACACTAATGAATTTAAATACCTGATGAAAGAAAATCCCAAACTTCCATTATTCTATTTCCTCCCCAAACTGCATAAATTCATTTCCCGCCCACCAGGAAGACCAATAATATCTGATATAGACTCTCTGACAAGCAACCTTTCAGAATACATATATCATTTCTTACAGAAATATGTTAAAAATCTAAGATCCCATATTAGGGATTCAGCAGATATAATTCGGGTTTTGGATACCATTGAGTGGCAAGAGAATTTCTTACTGGCCACTGCTTATGTCACCTCTTTCTATACCTCAATATCACATGATGATAGGTGTAGTGCAGTGGAATCTTATTTAAGGAGTGATGATGCTTTACTGACGGAGCAGGTAGACTTTCTTTTGAAGTCCATTAAATTTATTTTGGAAAAAAAATATTTCAGCTTTAATGATATGAACTATTTGCAGTTGTGTGGAAATACAGACTGGTAACGTCTGGAAAAAATACAATAACCTGGGAAGGATGTTCATTTTGATAGACGCAACCGTTCCCAGCCATGAGAGCTGGTATTTATTCCATCTCATGAGATCCTTTTTTAGATTTCTTTGAATAGTGGGGGACAATTGGCTTTATATAGAGCTCCTTAGGAATTTGCTATTTTGACCCCAAGGTATTTGATATTGGAGGAACTCCATTTGTAACTGAAATTTGCTTGCATTAATTTTACTTCAGGGGGAGATAGTGATAGGTTTAGGGCTTCTGATTTATCAGTGTTAATTTTGTACCCTGACACCTAGCCAAATTTTTCCAGCTGTGATTGGAAGTTTGGTAAAGTTATTAGGGGGGATGACAGGGACAGGATCCCATTGTCCGAAAATAGGGATATTTTGTACTCCCTTTCTCCTATGGGGATACTTTAATATTCACATCCCTACGTATTGTTGCAGCGAGGGGCTCGATTGATAAGGCAAAAAGGAGCGGGGTCAAGGGACAACCCTGTCTCGTACCATTTCTTATTTTTATAGGGCTTGAGCCTCCGTCTGGAAGTTTTACAATTGCTGTTGGGTTTTGGTACAGGGCTCTAATCCCCTCTAAGAAGGGGCCTCTGAAGCCGAACTTGATCAAAGTTTGGTCAAGGAAGTCCCATTCTAATTCTATCAAATTCTGTCTCAGCATCTAGGCTCAGTAAGAAAGCTTTGGTTTTTGTTAGATGCACATGGTCGACAATGTTACTATTTTATGGGTATTATCCGAAGCTTGTCTGCCGGAAATAAATCCCACCTGGTCTTTATGGATCAAGCTCGGTATTATTGGGTTTAACCTATTTGCAAGTATTTTACTATAGATTTTAAATCTGAATTCAGGAGAGAAATAGGCCTATAATTGCCACAATTTAGTGGGTCTCTTCCCTCTTTATGGATTATTGCCAGGTTAGCTGAAGACATTGATGGAGGAACGTCCTCCCCTTCCATAAACGAATTGAAAACTTCCAACAGATAAGGGGCTAACACTAGTCTTAAACTTTTTATAATATTGATTAGAGAAACTGTCTGGTCCTGGGGTCTTGTTTGTTTTTAGTTGTTTTATTACATCAAAAAGTTCCTCACTTCTTATTTTCTCGTTTAGTTCGAGAGCAGTTTCTTCGCAGAGGGCCGGTAGGCTACACTCTTCTAAATATTTTGAGATAGCCATCAACCCGGACTGGTTATTTTGGGGGGGGGAGGGGTTCAAGTTGTATAATTTGGTATAGTAGTCTGAGAATTCTTGGGCAATTTCGTTTTCATTGAATGTCTTGAGGCCCGATTTGGTTCGAATTGCTGTGATTTGGGATTTAACCCTGAGATCTCTAAGTTTATTGGTGTGACGGTTCAGGGGATTCCTTCCTCTCCATGTGTCCCCGACACCACGCTTCCCCCTGCCTCTGAGCTTCCTTCCTTGCCTCCTCGCTCTGTTCTCCCTTCCTTCTCCCGCATCCGTCCCTCTGCAACATCCCCTGTCGAGCTCTTAGCGTCTGCGCGCATTTCCGCAGGGCACGTGCATGTTCCCAAACACCCGATCCTCTCTGCAGTATTCCCTGCTTGCGGCCTCCCTCTGTCTCCCCTTCGGTCCCTTTACCTTCTGCAGTCACTCCTCCGGTTCTCTCTCCTCCCTCGGTGGGTGCCCCCGTGGCGTGGCGCGGCGCTCCGCGCACCTCCTGTAAGGTTAGGGTGCGCACGCTCACGCTCCTCTTGTAAACTTCACCAGACCTCTGGCTCCGCCCCCCATGCTGTACAAGCTTTCTCCCTCTCTGGTTTACCTGTCTCCTCCCTCTCTCCTTCTCACCTATCCCTGCTGCATCTCACTTTACCCTCTACTCCTCTCTCTCCCATTGGTGTTCCCTCCTTTATAACCCATCCGTCCTCTAGCTCATTGATCTGCATAGCTTCTTGTAACCTCTGTGTGTGCAGTCCTATGCTTGGCTCTCCTGTGTATTTCAGCGTTTGTTCCTGCTCCTGCTTACAGACAGCTCTAAAAGATAACTTCCCCCTTATCTTTTAGAGCTGTCTGTCGTGAAGGAATACGTTTGATATGCAGTTGATCCAGGCCTGAAGTTGAAAAAAAACACCGTTCTCGGAAGTCCCGCCCTCCAGTGATGTGGCATCTGCCGGAAGTTCCGCCCTTGAGTGACGCGACATCCGCCCCAGGCAGGGGAATCGCAGGAAGGCTCCTCGGTTACCAGTGTAATAGATTAACAGCATGGCATTTATCTCCATTGCCTGTTTGAACTCGCCATCTTGTGAGTAGGGTCCTAATTTTACCCCATCTGGACCTGGCGATTTTCTAGTCTTCCGGAACCCTTCATTTAATGTTGTTTTATTAAATTAGCTTTTTATCACTATTAGCCTTGCTACTGTCTGTTCTGTTTGTCTGTCTTGTTCTGTGATAATATATATATATCAGGGGTGACTCCATTTTGTCTCTTGTATAACCATTTTCTGCTAACACTGATATTCCGCTTAATCATATGATTTAACTAAACCTTTTTCCAACTACCCTGTTTGTGTTTTAATGTTGGCTGAACTTCTGTGTTGAAATAGGAAGTACTGACCAAACAAGGTAGCGAACGGGAAATTAAATACGTCCTCAGCTATTTTATCAGGCGACATGTGATGTACGGTAGTTTCCAAATAAATGATTTAATGACATGTTATGTCTAACATAAGCACAAAATAAGGGAAATGGAAATTGGCAAATAGTCATCTTTGTTTCAAGGCCTATATAACGTGGCTGTAAACGCCTAATAAACAGGAGATATTTTTGATCGCACATTGGTTTCAGACTCAATTATTTCTCCTCCGAACGTTCGATTACTTTTCCAGGGCTGTAACAGTGGGGGAAAGCCTCCGGAGGTGTTCGATCCGATGTATTTGGAGATGATCCCGACATATGCTGAGTCGAGGATGAATTATTAAGATTTGGTGTCAGAATCGGGATAAGGCTCAACGGCTGGGTAAGTACAAGATATCAATTTTTATCTGTATATTATCCTCCCGGTGTCCCTTATCTGGAACCCTATTATATATTACCTCCATACTGGACGAATTAGACTATATGGTTAATCGTTAAAACCACAGCCAAGGATATAAAGGGTGAATCCGGGCTGAGTCAAGGATATAAAGAGTGAATCCTGACTGAGTATAGTGCCAGGGTGAGTTCCTGCTAATAGATATCTGTGTGAATATCAGGAAATACTCTTACAGCGACTGTGGAAACGTATACCCATTTTTGTGGGGAATATTGGTGTATTTTATTGTATCTGTGCATATATTGTTACATCTATAAGACATCTCTTTAAAGTGCATAAGGACGCCGTAAATTTTACTGTGCTCTGCTTTATTGCATGAATATCTAAGACATTTTAGTACGCAATTGTATTCTAAAAAACTTGTATTGTGTGTAAGATGGGAGAGTCTAATAGTAAACGTGCCCATGGGGATTTTAAGGGATTTTTTCTACATTAAAACATAAGCAAAGCAAACGTGTTAAACCTGATAGTACTACTGATAAGGAAAACACACATGTTGCACCAGATAGCACTACTGGTAATGATAAGGCACCTGACAAACCAAAACCCATAACTACACTTATCATCAACCGACATTATGACCCCAACATAGAAACACCCAAAGACTTTGTGACAGCTTGCACGGCAGACTATTATTCGGACCCGTTTGTCGATAATATGGCCGGCTGGTCGGAAGCAATGCAGTCAACCAACCCTTTTCCTAGGGAAGGAAGTTTTGCCCCATACCATGTAACAATGATACGTGGCCTATGTTTGGGTGGCGATCCTGAATGGCTCTGGTTCCAGCCAGATCCCGAATGGGACACCACATATATGGAATTATGTGGCCGTATTTGGGTTAAGATAGCCACTAAAATTCAAGAATCATTACAAGAAAGTAACCCAAAATCTGAAGCGCCAATGTGGCCACCCCCACCCCCGCCTGAACCCCCTATACCAATGTATTCTTTAAAGCCAAGTGCACCACCCTCCGGGGATGCAGAGCTGCCAGAAGTTCTTCCCCCGCCACCTCTGCTAGAACATTTACAACCACCCCCGTATCCCCCAAAACCCCACATGCCCATGCCCATGTACCCATGCATAGACCCAACAGTGCTGGCAGCGTTGTCATATTATGCTGCGCAGGTAACCCAAAACCCTCACCAGTACACTGCCCCACCCAATCAGGGACAATCCTCCACCTCCAGTACTATGTGTACTAGATGGGGTCTCGAGGATGTGCACCCCCCCACAGATAAGCCCACTCACGAGGAACCACGAGATAATACAGACTCCAACATAGCATCTGCCTCTCCACCCCAACCATCACCATCACCACCGTCACCCCCACCCGCCCCCACACAAGGCACACGAAAACCCCCTGTATCCAGGGAGGTTGAAAAGACAGACGAAAGTGCGGAATTAATTTCTCATTCCGACACACACCAGCATCAGGACACTCAGTCTCTGCGGGACACAGATCTTAAGGACTACATATCTCTAACTATTCAAGGGATAACCGGGGGATTGGCAGAGGGATGTAAGAATCAGATAGCAGAGGGTTTCAAAGTCCTGTCAGAGATACAATCACAGTCACCACTACACTCCCCTGAGTCATTTCTAGACTCAACACTAGATTATGCCCCGATAGCATCACCAACACCTCTGACACCTCCAACCCCGACAGTATCAGAGATATCCCTAACGCCCCAGACATCTGCCGACGACAGCAGTACAGATGTTGATAAGCTCTGTGACTCTGTTAGCACACTGACAAACCAATTTAAAAACTTTAAAGACCTACTTAGCACCTCGATCAATGTATTAAATTCCCCATATCCACCGCCCCCCACTCCAATGCCTGAGGATAACACTGTTGAAACACAGGAGGAAGGTGCCACTAGTCCTGATACAATTGGCCAAGCCTTACAGCTTACCAAAGATATGAGGGCAACACCCAGACAGTCACTAGTATTTGATTCTATTGTTTCACCAATTCTGTCCACCAATCTCAACAAGACTACGATCCAATCTAGTGACAAAGGAACCAGCACACACACACACTAAAGAACAGGCAGATGTGGATTTAACACTTCCTTTTATGACTTTAGGAAGGGAGATTTTGATACAATCCGTGGACACCACATTAATGGAGTCCTGGGCGAAAGGATGCCCTGACCCGTTTAAAAACCCCAGTGGTGCTATTAAGTATTTACAAAAAAGAAGTCAGGGCTACCAATTTACGGGAGGGGATATCAGGTTTTGTCTAGATTGTTTAACCGGACATATTGACACTGACTGGTGTAAGGCTGATCCGTATTTAGATAGAAAATATGATGTACCCTGGGACAGTACTAAATATACGTATGGGCAGGGATCTGTTTCTCTTAGGGAGGGTGAGTTTGTCTGGAACAACCCCCATACTGTTACCCAATTATGGGAGAATTTGCATAAATATTTCTTCGATCAAGGGAGATCAAGGAAGAATGTTGGCTTAATTATGACCATTAAGCAAAAAGAGAAAAAGTCAGTTACAGATTTTTGCCGTCGATTTAAAAATGAATGGGTAAACATCGCGGGAATGTGTTTTCCTAGTGATATAAATGATGAAATGAATATTTTATACGTGCAGTCTTTATTGAACGGTCTGTGCGAACAGCATAGGCAAATTGTCTACATGACAGTGACCGGATGGCAAAAAATGCCACCAAACGAAATAGAGGCGGACCTGGCCATTAAAGATGGTGCAGGGGCTTTTCCTGATCAAACCCCACCACCACCCCCGCCACCACCCCCGCCACCACCACCGCCGCCCGATATCCCGCCTGCAACCATTATGCATGCCCATGATGGCTCACCCCAAAATAGCAAGGACTGGAATAATAATGATACCAACCAGTATCCAAACAATAATAGGGGTAGACAAAATCATGGCAGGAAGAGAAACCAGCAAGGGAATAACCAGCGTAAAACAGGGTTATGTTTTAACTGTGGAAAGACTGGTCACTGGAAGAATGAGTGTTGGGCCCCACCGAGTAATAACCAACAGCCATTTCCGCAACAAAATTTAAACCATCAACATTACCCCGGGAATGACCAACTGGGTCCAGTAAGTAACCGGCAAGGCCAGGGCTATGGACAGCAAGGCCAGGGCTATGGACAGCAAGGTCAGGGCTATGGACAGCAAGGCCAGGGTAATGCGCAAAGGCAGCAACAGAATTACCAGGGACAAAATACTTCCAGCCCCAATTATAATGTTGCCTGGAACCAAACAATGCCTTATAGCCAATAGGGATGCCCGGGGACTGAAACCCTCGTCTGCGCACATTCGGTGTCTAGTAGATGGTTAGATGTACCACTATTATCATTGTATATCAACGGAAGATTAATCGACTTCCTTGTGGACACCGGGGCAACCCGTTCGTGTCTTAATAAATATTCCTACAGTGGTCCACTGACACAAGCAGACGAGTCCTCTATGGGTATTGAGGGTACACTAACCAAAAGTTTCATCACACCGGTAATGTCGGTACAATTAGATTTTAAGTCCGCCCGTCTATGGGATCACTCATTTCGAGTTCTTCCACAATGTCCAGTAAATTTATTGGGACGTGATTTAATGGCCAAAATGAAACTCGAGATAAGTATTAATGAAGAAGGGGGAATTACTTTATGTTCCCCATACTTCCCCCCTCATAATTACGATCTGTCTCTTTTTCAACATTCTGCTCTCTCTCTCTTTCAGCATGATACTGGCAGATTAAAAGTACGAGGCCTAAGTATGCCAAAAAGATTACTTAAACAGTTGAGGAATTTATCAAATTTCGCCGCTCATGGGGACATGCCGTACACACGTATGACATTTTCTAAACCCATCTCTTGCAGAATTTTTGACCCAGAAACAGAAATGCATGATCCTAGGGCAGACACGGCTGTCTCTGCACGCATTGAAGGTGTATGGATCACACCAACAAGGGTATACATTGCCTCAGATAAGGGAGCCTTTTTATGGGCCAAGGGAGAACAGCTTGTGTTGCAGGACAAATATTTACCCATTGACGACATATGGAATATTGAATACAACCTTTACTCTGCTAACATGATTGACATTCCCTTATCATTACAGGACATTGACCCACGGGTATGGGCAACCTCTAACACTGACCCAGGACTCATCTCATGCACGCCATACGAGGCCACACTAAAGCCAGGAGCACGTCCGGTATACATTAAACAATACCCATTATCTGCAGAAAAGGAAGCAGGGATAGAACCTATTATTAAAGAATTACTTACAAAGGGAGTGATAGAACCAACTGTTTCACCATACAACACACCAGTTAACCCTGTTCCCAAACCTAACAGCTCGCAGTGGCGCTTCACACAGGATTTGCGCGCAGTAAATGAGTTAGTACAACCATTAGCGCCTATAGTACCAGATGTCACTGCAATCATTACAGCCATACCTGCAACAGTGACATATTTCACAGTAATTGACCTTAATTCCGCATTCTTTAGCATTCTGGTGCACCCCAATACAAGATCTTTGTTTGCGTTCACCTTTAAAGGTGTTCAATACCGGTGGTCACGTTTACCACAGGGATTTTGCGATTCACCTACGGCCTATAGTACCGTAGTGCGTATGACTCTTGCCGACTGGTGTCCGCCCGGTGGCTCTGTTTTGCTGCAGTATGTGGATGATTTGCTACTCTGCAGCCAAACGGAAGAAATATGCATTCTGGATACTCACAGTCTGATGGAGCATCTCGCTGCTACAGGTCACAAGGTCTCTCCGCACAAGATACAAATGGCGCTGCAAACTGTCAAATATTTAGGCTTCATACTACAGCCAGGACAGAGACTCCTATCATCGGAGCGAGTCAAGATAATTGCCAATCTCCCCAAACCCAAGACGAAAGCTGCTATGCTATCATTTCTGGGGATGATCACCTATTGCCGCCAATGGATACCGAACTGTTCCCACTGGGATAACATTCTGAGACAATTGACTTTGATGCACCAACCAGACACATTACAATGGACGCCAGAGACTAACACTGCATTTGCTGAACTCAAGACTGCATTGTCTTGGGCTTGCCGAACTATAACCTGACTTTTCATTTGTTTTGCAGCGAGACAGGCACCGTGGTTGTTGGCGTACTGGCGCAAGAGCATGGCTCGGGCTATAGGCCGGTGGCATTTTATTCCAAGAAACTGCAGGAGATTGTGCAAGGGTTCCCGGCTTGTTTAAGACAAGTGGCTGCATGCGCGATAATGGTAGAAACAGTACAAACTATTGTGCTGTCACACAAACTAACCCTGCATACATCACACCAGGTTCTACATGTCCTCAAGAACCTCACTACACAGCACATGACCGCTCAGCGTAGAACAGGCTATGAGACTATTCTCACTTCTACCGCAAACCTCATTGTCAAGTATCACCCACCACACACGGGTCCGGCTCAATGCCTCTCTAATATGTTATTGCACAATTCTGACATACACTGGCGACACACTTTATTCGAGCTCGGCTAGTCCCACGAATTCGGGTATACCCGGGTGTATTGAGGTTTGTGACTGTTTTCTGCCCGAGTGCATTGAGTTATTTTCCGGCAGGGATTGAAGCATTTTATTCCCGTTGGCTGCAATACTGCACAGTATATATATATATACTGCATTACAATTCAGGAATTTATGCCATCTGGTAGACACGCGAAGCATTGCAGCCTATTAAATCCTAATCATTATCATTTAACAGATCAGCCGCCCATCAGCCAGGCATGAACCCAGGCTGAGAAGGCAAATGCAACGGGGCTTGTCAGAGGTGAGGAGCGGCGCATTCCAGGTATCTGCCAGGTACATACCGGGTATTTGCTCGAATAAAGTGTGTCGGTGCAGTAGAAGACATAGACCATGACTGCCTACGCAACATACACAATATGACGTCAGTAAGGAGCGACTTACTAAGTACGCCCCTTAAGGAGGGAGATGTGTTGTTTGTCGATGGGTCCTGTTCTAAACCTACCGATGGAGTATATCTGACAGGATTTGCAGTAGTTAGATTACCAGACACAGTAATCTGTTCTGGAGCATTGCCGTTTGTTTCAGCTCAAGCAGCAGAGTTAGTAGCACTGACAGAGGCATGCAAAGCATCTTCACAGAATACGGTAACCATCTATACCGACTCTCGCTATGCATACGGAGTAGTGCACGATTTTGGAGTAATATGGAAAAATCGTGGTTTTATCAGTGCTGATGGTAGGGGCATATCTCATGCCACATTAGTTGAGCAGTTACTGGACGCCATGTTGCTACCCAGTAAACTAGCCATTGTTAAATGCAAAGGACATGCTGGGGGAGAGACAGATGAGGCCCAAGGTAATGAGTTGGCTGATTATTATGCTAAAGAGGCAGCACAATCGCAGATTATGTTCCCGGCATACAATACTACCATTGATACCCAGCTCAACCTGGTTATGACATGCCACTTCCCAGACTATGATCTTAAAATGTTACAGGAACTTGCGGAGGGCAGAGACATAGAATTATGGGAAGAGAAAGGCCTAAGTAGAGATGACAACGGGATTTGGGCTAAAGGAACAGTGATAGGTTTTCCTAAAATAGCCAGCCCTATTTTAATTTCACATTTTCATGGAATTGGGCATAAAGGAAAGAAAGCAACAAGTGATCAGATTAAAGAATTGTTCCTAGTCAGAGACATTGATCAAGTTGTTGAGACACAACTAGCGAGATGTTTAACATGCATCAGAAACAATACACAAGGAACACGACCCGCAAAGCATGAACATTTACCGCCACCTAGCGGCCCAATGGAACAAATACAGATTGATTTTACACAGATGCCGACAGCAGCGGGGAAACTGAAATACCTATTGGTAATGGTAGACCAATTTAGCAAATGGGTTGAAGCATTCCCTACAACGAACGAAAGCTCAAAGACAGTTGTAAAAATACTGTGCAAGGAAATCATTCCCAGGTGGGGATGCCCACTTCAAATAAATAGTGATAGAGGAACACATTTTACATCTCAAGTAACTCAAGGAGTTGCTAAAACTCTTGCTATAGATTGGAAATTTCACATACCATACCACCCACAGTCTTCAGGACAGGTAGAGAGGACTAATCGCACCATCAAGGATAAACTGCGGAAAGGAACAAATGGTACCTTCTCGAGATGGCCCGATGTCCTTCCCGCAGTCCTTGCAGAAATTAGAATGACCCCGAATAGCACTACCAAATTGTCACCATTTGAAATTTTAATGGGGCGGCCGTTTCCAACTCCCTGGGCTCATGGTACGTATTGCCCGAAGGAAGTTGGAGACCTAGAACAAATTCAAGAGAATTATGTTCATCATTTGATACAGAAACTGAATGGCATCTATGGTGATGTTTCTTTTCTCTTCCACTTCCTTCAGATAAACTGACACATTCTTTCCAGCCCGGAGACACAGTGGTGATTAAGCGTCTGCCGGCCAAAGGAGGGACGACCGAGCCTCCCTACGGACTTCCCACCACGATCCTTGCAGTAACTCGTACAGCCGTACTGACAGAAGATTCATCAATATGGATCCATGCATCACGGATCAAGTCGATCAAGAACCAGAGACAAGAATCCGAATCATCAAAGAAGGAGTAGATGGACAATACCAGAGGACCGTGCTCAAGCGCGTATCTGGCCTTACAGTATTTAGTTTAGGAACATTATTAGTCTGCATTATCTATTATATATGCGTAAATGAATTGCTTTATAATCATTATAAAACTAGCAGCAATCCTACCTGCCCTCATGAAAACTCCTGGGAAACATGGGAAGACTTTTCTTACCCCAAGATTGTCTCTGAGGAAAGTGAGACTTCACCTCCCCTTCCCAGAGAGCAATATGAGAATGCAACCCATATACCACCGATCGAGTCCAATTTCTCTACTCTGGTAGGAGAACATAACAATCGATCGAAACGCATGGCTTCATCTCTGATAGAAGTCAAAACTAACATTTGGAAACACTTAGCTGTTGATATCTTGAATATGTCACATTTCTGCTTATCGGATATGACCAGCACAAAAGATATACTCACAAGTTGCCTGATAGCAGTACCCACACCAGTAGAAATTTTGTTAAAAGTATTTAGCACCCGCCATGATGATAGTCTTGCGGAAGAACATGATGTAAGGCAACATCTCTCTGTGTATGAATATTGTCATGACTGTCCTCAGTGTGTTGGTAAAGAATGGGCCAATATGACACAAATTAGGACCATGAGCATTACACAGGGGGATGTATGTTATCAGATGACCTGTGATCCGGAAGACATAGGTAAATGCAAACAGATAAAATTAATGCCCACAACATCCACCAATATATCTCAAGTGCTATGCGCCCGAACTGAAGAAAAATGCTACAATGTCACTAATACTATAAGTTGCAACCACACAATGAAAACACCAAGTCACATATATTCTGTTAAACTTCCCGTAGGATGGTTGTTTTCCTGTGGTAATATCACATATACATATACCAGGAAACATTACAGGGGGGCCCTGTACTCTCACCAGGCTAGGACTTATGATGTTTTCTGTAGAGCCCGGCCTACATCAAACCAAGATTAAGCGATCGACTATTCCACTTGATGAAAACTGTAACCCAAATGTAATTTTGTTATCAGAAACTGAAATCCTAAGCTTAGCAGTCTCCCTTATTGGAGTACCCGGATTGGCATTGTATTCAGGAAAGGCTATAAGGAAGCTAGCATGTGTTGTAGCTAAAGGGCTAAACCAAACCTCCCAAGCCATAGAAGAATTAATGATAGATTTGAAGGGTACACGTAAGGCAGTTTTGGAAAATCGTGCAGCCATTGACTATCTACTGCTCAAACACGAACATGGTTGTCAGGATTTTGAGGGAATGTGCTGCTTCAACCTTTCAGACCACTCCAAGTCTGTACAAAGTCATATATCAAATATTAAGGAGCTTGTTGCAGGCATTACTGAAAGAGTAGATGAGTTTGATTGGACTTTTGGTTTAGGTTCATGGTTTGGAGAATTGGGAAAGAAAATTATAATGGGACTAATAATTTTTGTTTGTGCTTTTGTGATATTATCTATCCTTGTTACATGCTGCAAAGTGATGGGGTCAGCACTATGCAAACGGATAATGCCATCTGTTAGAACAGTTAATCACACATATGCTGCTCTGAATATAAACGCCCCTGTGTCTGGTCCCGCAACCATGTCCTACCAGTCCAGACTCTTACCCACTAATGCCTCAACCCCGTCAGTAGGTTATCCTTTATTAGATTATGAGAACATGCAATTCGATTTCCAGACCTCCCCAGTATAAAAGGGGTTGTCATAGTGATGACAAAAGGAGGGACTGATAATATATATATTATCAGTGGTGACTCCATTTTGTCTCTTGTATAACCATTTTCTGCTAACACTGATATTCCGCTTAATCATATGATTTAACTAAACCTTTTTCCAACTACCCTGTTTGTGTTTTAATGTTGGCTGAACTTCTGTGTTGAAATAGGAAGTACTGACCAAACAAGGTAGCGAACGGGAAATTAAATACGTCCTCAGCTATTTTATCAGGCGACATGTGATGTACGGTAGTTTCCAAATAAATGATTTAATGACATGTTATGTCTAACATAAGCACAAAATAAGGGAAATGGAAATTGGCAAATAGTCATCTTTGTTTCAAGGCCTATATAACGTGGCTGTAAACGCCTAATAAACAGGAGATATTTTTGATCGCACATTGGTGTCAGACTCAATTATTTCTCCTCCGAACGTTCGATTACTTTTCCAGGGCTGTAACAGTGGGGGAAAGCCTCCGGAGGTGTTCGATCCGATGTATTTGGAGATGATCCCGACATATGCTGAGTCGAGGATGAATTATTAAGATTCTGTTTTGTCATGTAGCATTTTGGGCTCTCATGTCAGCGTACATTGTTTTGACATACTGCACCATAATCTTGTTTGTTTGTCTTTTCTCCACACATTCCTTTATGCACGGTGGGAGCTGCACAGCAATTTTTCCATCGCTTTTGCTGTAGAGGACTCTGTTGGGACTTTTATGATATCATTTTGGATTTTCCATATCATTCTGGACTTGCAAGGTGCCGGTTTTCCTTTTTCTCTATTACATCCTAGTATCTGATTGTACAATCAGTACTTACCTGGCGGCCTAGATACACCCAGGCCAGGGTTCAGTGTTTACATTAGTATATTCATTATTAGCGCTGATTTCACACCGTCTTTTTCTTCGTCCATCTCAGTGCCCTCTCAACCTCTTCAATTTGGACACTCTTTATTGTTTTGTCGAGGTGTTTGAATAGTTTTTTTGTTTGTCTAATTTTGTGTTCGGTCTCCAGCTGACGGACTCTCTTCGTCAATTCTTTTTGAGCTTTTTGTTTTTTTTTAAACGACGCTATGGAATGAGGGAACCTCTGATGGTTGGCTTATTTGCTTCCCATAGCATAGCTGGAGACATCACTGATCCTTTGTTTATAGTAAAGTATTCTGAAATCTTTTGGGAGATTGTTAAATTCCCCTGAGGCAATAAAAACAGAGTTGTTTAATTTCCATTGGTAGCGGGTATTTTTGACAAATGGAAGAGAGACCACCATGTCGATGGGAGCGTGGCCAGACCAAGAGATTGAGCCAATATTTGACTGGGTGGATGCCTGGACAACATCTCTGGTACCCAGAAAAATGTAAATCCTCGAGTAGGACTGATGAGGGGTGGAGAAGAATGAGTTGTCTCTCTGTCCTTGATGCTGAGATCTCCAAATATCAAATAAGGAGAAGTCCTTCATAATATCTCTGAAGTTCCTAGCATTAAGGAGAGTAGTTTTGGGTGGGTTGGTGCCTAGGGCATTAGTTCTGTCTTGATCTGGAGAACTTATCAAGTTAAAGTCTCCTGCTATAATGATTGTTGTAATTTACTCACAATTCCAGAACTATCTTGATAAAAGGGATTTGGTCCTCGTTCGGTGCATAAATATTCACCAGAGTGATCTGTGTTCCTGAAAGAGAACCCGTAAGAATTAAGAATCTCCCTTCTGGGTCGGCTATTTTATCATCTACTGCAAATGGGGTGTTGTTTCGGAAAAGAGTTGCTACCCCTCTTTTTTTCGTGCGGCATGAGGCATAGAATGCTTACTAATATGTTCTGGAGAAAGTGTTAGGGGGTGTGTCTGTATTAAAATGCGTCTCCTGAAGAAAAAGAATGTCCCTTTTAAGTTTGTTCAGTTCTTCTAGAGCTAGTCTGCGTTACCTACTGAATTAAGGCCCTTGACATTCATTGAGATAAGCTTTATATGTGATAAACTAGAAATATTGTTTGGTCTGTTTCATGGGCCTTTTTTTGGGCCACTTTCCCAGGACGGCCAGCCTCCATTCTTTGGACCAGGTTAACGATTGGCTCCTCCGGATTTCCACCTCTCTCGAGCCTCGGCGGAGTCGCACGGGGAGGAGGAAGGCCCCCCGAGGGGTGGGTGGGGAGCGGAGGGAGAGAGGGAGGGGAGAGAGGGAGGGGAAGGAGGGAGAGAGGGATGGGAGAGAGGGAGGGGAAGGAAGGGAGGGAGGGGAGAGAGGGAGGGGAAGGAGGGGAAGGAGGGGAGGGAGGGGAGGGGGGAAGGGAGGGGGGAACATGCATATATGCTTATAAACACATCCGTAATCTTATAAACCTCCTAGTTACAGATAAATTCATTGCTTGTTTCCTAACTTACTTATTATTTACTGACATATATTTCTTTCATTTTACATACTTATATTTATTGCCTAAGAACATGCGTATAAATAGAAACAACCCCTGAGGAAGTCGCATGTCGCGACAAAACGCATACAGTAGGGCAAAGCCAATTCAAGGATTCAGCAAAGGATGAGAAATGAATCTCTGTATGGTGCTTCTAATTCCCAGAATAGTGCAATGAAGGCAATATAGCCCAGGAGTCAAGGGTTGAGTCAAATCAATGAAAAAATGTATATATGTGACAGGGTATATAGCTCACCAAATATAGCCTGATATGGACAGAAAGCATATAACCACCCTCAAAATGAAATCACAAAACAGCCCCTATATAAAAGGACTCCCAGTGCATTCACTATAGAGAGGGATGGTGTCCTGAACCAAAGGCTGGAGCCATGCAAATACCCTATAGTCACAGTCACAATTTAAGAAATACAGATAAATGACTCACATGATAGACCCCTTATGCTCCATATACGCGAGCATCCGTCCGTTGTGTAGATCAAATATGCGTGGAGAGAAGGTAGAGCACTGCTGAAAAAAGTAGGGCTGGAGGCTGATTGGTGAAAATTAAAAATGCTTTAATAGAGATGCATGGTAGCAAAAGCTACATAAAAAGGGTCCTCTAATGCATTTCGCGCTAAATAGCGCTTTATCAAAGAGTAACCTATGTCCCTGCTAATCCACTTTATATGCCAGTCAATGCGGAAGTAATTTCGCGCCAAAAATCAGTCAGAAAGAATCTGACTGAAACTGCGTCCCTGTAAGAACTATGGTGGCCTCATAGGGTAGAAATACCTCCGTTTTGAAAAGGCAAAGGCGGAAGTACAATACAAATACACAACTCAATAGTAAATCAATATAAAAAGCAAAAACGAAGCAAGATAACAAAAGATTAGAATATAATAATCAAAGCAATAGATGAAGAAGAAAACAATATACTATACAAAAAAAGAAATCAAGAATAAAAACATAATCTAACTATATTAAACTCTTAATTGATAGATGGGGACATATATAGTTATACCCAACCATGAACCCATAACTCATTCCATTATTTGTATATCTTATAGCAATATCTTAATAATATATAATGATGCAAACAAATCTTAAACTAGATAGAAAAAGAAATAAACAATCTTATACTAGAACTAAAAATAATAATAACCATAATATTTAAAGAAATACATATGTATATATATGAAATAGTGCAAAGAATAAGAATACTGTATATATGTAAGATTTACTAAAAAATAATAAACCATATAATAAGTATAAAAAATATATCAAAGCTGGTGAATTTTCTAAACACATCTAGAATCAAAATATGTGAATGTATAGAATAGATTCAAAAATGATATATAATAAGAATGTGTAAAATATAATACTTTAATACTAATAATATAGCAAACTAAATAACCCCTAAAGGGTGGAAGAATAGAAAAATCACATATTAATTCACATTTAGCATGAATATAAATATAAATGTTAGGACATTATATCTTAAATTAAGACTGATCTTAGAAATGAAATAATTTTATAAAAAGTGGATTAATTCCCAATCTTGATTAATCCCGTTCGGGTATAGGGAATCCATGCTGAAGATCCAGAACATCTCTCGTCTATTGAGCATGTTCAGTCTGTCACCACCCCGAATGGGTGGAGGAACATGCTCAATAGCCGAAAAGGAGAAGTTCTGGATACCCCCCTGAGAACAAGGGGCAAAATGACGTGACACTGGATGTGTAATAGTACGATTTTTTATGGCTCTAACATGCTCCATTATCCTAGCTTTCAAGGGTCTAATGGTGCGTCCAATGTAGTGCCTGCCACAACCACAATTCAATATGTACACAATGAAATTCGAATTACAATTGATAAATTTGGACACTTTTATATTCCTTTTAGGTTTAGATGTTTGGATACTTTTCAATGGAATGGCATATTGGCAGACAACACAATGAGCACATCTATAGAAGCCTTTTGGTATATTAGAAATATGTTGTGGATGGTTTGAACGAAACAGACTTGGTGACAGAAAACCTGCCAGTGATTTGGCTTTTTTAAAAACAAATTTTGGTCCATCTTTAACCACATTATGTAAATCTGTATCCAATTTAAGGGTGTGCCAGTGTTTGTGAATGATACCTCTAATAGAATCTGCCTGCTTACACTGTTGTGTAATGAAAAAGGGTGCCCTATTCTCCATTTTTTGGGCATGATGGTTCTATTCCCTTTATATTTGTAATTCTTTTTACCAATAAAGAGATCAGCACGTTGAAGAGTTTTAACTGCATCAAGAGATTCCACAATATGAACCTTATTATAGCCTCTTTTTAGAAATCTATGGACCAAATCCTCAGCCTGAATATCAAAGGATTCCTCTGTGGAGCAGAGTCTTCTAAGTCTTAAAAATTGCCCCTTCAAAATCCCCTTTTTGAGGGGCCTGGAATGATTACTGCTAGCCATCAAGAACGCATTACGCGAATTAGGTTTCCTATGGACGTCCGTTTGAATGATTTTGTTGACATCTATATACAACATTATGTCCAAATAAGCAATGTGTTGAATATCAAAATCATAAGTAAATGTGAGATTATACTGATTAATATTAAGAGTGTTAAAGAAAGTTTCAAAAGAAAGAAAATCACCATTCCAAATGAAAAACAGGTCATCAATATAACGCATGTAGAAAATAATGTGCTCTCTAAAAGGGTTATGATCACTAAAAATAAAAATAGATTCCCAGAAGCCCATAAACAAATTAGCATAAGATGGTGCAAATGAAGTCCCCATAGCAGTGCCCTTTAGTTGTAAATAAAATTGTGAGTCAAAAGTGAAATAATTGTGTGTTAATAAAAATGTTATACTTTCAATCAAAAATGTGCAAAGTGAAACCGGTAATTTGGATAGCTGAAGATAAAGTTGAATAGCAGAAATCCCTTGATTGTGTTGTATGATACTATAGAGCGACATGACGTCCATAGTGGCCCAACTATAGGAGGTTTTCCATTGGACCTCCAGTAGATCCATCAAAAGTTGATTTGAGTCCCTCAAAAAGGAAGGCAATGAGTGAACCAGAGGTTGAAGGAAACCATCAATATAGCGTGATACACCATCTCCCAAAGATCCAATGCTAGCCACTATGGGCCTACCAGGAGGTGGTGTATCACGCTATATTGATGGTTTCCTTCAACCTCTGGTGCACTCATTGCCTTCCTTTTTGAGGGACTCAAATCAACTTTTGATGGATCTACAGGAGGTCCAATGGAAAACCTCCTATAGTTGGGCCACTATGGACGTCATGTCGCTCTATAGTATCATACAACACAATCAAGGGATTTCTGCTATTCAACTTTATCTTCATCTATCCAAATTACCGGTTTCACTTTGCACATTTTTGATTGAAAGTATAACATTTTTATTAACACACAATTATTTCATTTTTGACTCACAATTTTATTTACAACTAAAGGGCACTGCTATGGGGACTTCATTTGCACCATCTTATGCTAATTTGTTTATGGGCTTCTGGGAATCTATTTTTATTTTTAGTGATCATAACCCTTTTAGAGAGCACATTATTTTCTACATGCGTTATATTGATGACCTGTTTTTCATTTGGGATGGTGATTTTCTTTCTTTTGAAACTTTCTTTAACACTCTTAATATTAATCAGTATAATCTCACATTTACTTATGATTTTGATATTCAACACATTGCTTATTTGGACATAATGTTGTATATAGATGTCAACAAAATCATTCAAACGGACGTCCATAGGAAACCTAATTCGCGTAATGCGTTCTTGATGGCTAGCAGTAATCATTCCAGGCCCCTCAAAAAGGGGATTTTGAAGGGGCAATTTTTAAGACTTAGAAGACTCTGCTCCACAGAGGAATCCTTTGATATTCAGGCTGAGGATTTGGTCCATAGATTTCTAAAAAGAGGCTATAATAAGGTTCATATTGTGGAATCTCTTGATGCAGTTAAAACTCTTCAACGTGCTGATCTCTTTATTGGTAAAAAGAATTACAAATATAAAGGGAATAGAACCATCATGCCCAAAAAAATGGAGAATAGGGCACCCTTTTTCATTACACAACAGTGTAAGCAGGCAGATTCTATTAGAGGTATCATTCACAAACACTGGCACACCCTTAAATTGGATACAGATTTACATAATGTGGTTAAAGATGGACCAAAATTTGTTTTTAAAAAAGCCAAATCACTGGCAGGTTTTCTGTCACCAAGTCTGTTTCGTTCAAACCATCCACAACATATTTCTAATATACCAAAAGGCTTCTATAGATGTGCTCATTGTGTTGTCTGCCAATATGCCATTCCATTGAAAAGTATCCAAACATCTAAACCTAAAAGGAATATAAAAGTGTCCAAATTTATCAATTGTAATTCGAATTTCATTGTGTACATATTGAATTGTGGTTGTGGCAGGCACTACATTGGACGCACCATTAGACCCTTGAAAGCTAGGATAATGGAGCATGTTAGAGCCATAAAAAATCGTACTATTACACATCCAGTGTCACGTCATTTTGCCCCTTGTTCTCAGGGGGGTATCCAGAACTTCTCCTTTTCGGCTATTGAGCATGTTCCTCCACCCATTCGGGGTGGTGACAGACTGAACATGCTCAATAGACGAGAGATGTTCTGGATCTTCAGCATGGATTCCCTATACCCGAACGGGATTAATCAAGATTGGGAATTAATCCACTTTTTATAAAATTATTTCATTTCTAAGATCAGTCTTAATTTAAGATATAATGTCCTAACATTTATATTTATATTCATGCTAAATGTGAATTAATATGTGATTTTTCTATTCTTCCACCCTTTAGGGGTTATTTAGTTTGCTATATTATTAGTATTAAAGTATTATATTTTACACATTCTTATTATATATCATTTTTGAATCTATTCTATACATTCACATATTTTGATTCTAGATGTGTTTAGAAAATTCACCAGCTTTGATATATTTTTTATACTTATTATATGGTTTATTATTTTTTAGTAAATCTTACATATATACAGTATTCTTATTCTTTGCACTATTTCATATATATACATATGTATTTCTTTAAATATTATGGTTATTATTATTTTTAGTTCTAGTATAAGATTGTTTATTTCTTTTTCTATCTAGTTTAAGATTTGTTTGCATCATTATATATTATTAAGATATTGCTATAAGATATACAAATAATGGAATGAGTTATGGGTTCATGGTTGGGTATAACTATATATGTCCCCATCTATCAATTAAGAGTTTAATATAGTTAGATTATGTTTTTATTCTTGATTTCTTTTTTTGTATAGTATATTGTTTTCTTCTTCATCTATTGCTTTGATTATTATATTCTAATCTTTTGTTATCTTGCTTCGTTTTTGCTTTTTATATTGATTTACTATTGAGTTGTGTATTTGTATTGTACTTCCGCCTTTGCCTTTTCAAAACGGAGGTATTTCTACCCTATGAGGCCACCATAGTTCTTACAGGGACGCAGTTTCAGTCAGATTCTTTCTGACTGATTTTTGGCGCGAAATTACTTCCGCATTGACTGGCATATAAAGTGGATTAGCAGGGACATAGGTTACTCTTTGATAAAGCGCTATTTAGCGCGAAATGCATTAGAGGACCCTTTTTATGTAGCTTTTGCTACCATGCATCTCTATTAAAGCATTTTTAATTTTCACCAATCAGCCTCCAGCCCTACTTTTTTCAGCAGTGCTCTACCTTCTCTCCACGCAATTCAAGGATTCCTTTATCTATTGTGGACTTCTATACTCTATCCCGATCAATATACTCCTCCTGTGACATTTCTACCACTTGGGTATGATATACTATATGTTGCATGCTGCACACGCCCGCGACTGCTATAGCGAGAATTAGACCAGGAAGTGAACTACTGTGGACGCACGCTCCTGGTTCCCGGTCTGTGTTTAAGGGCCTGTATCTTATGGCCCATCCGGCATATCAAACTCCATAGCCGATTGTGTGCCTGATATTTCTTCCACTTTTTGGTCTAGGTTATCTGTTTTCTCTGTGAGAGAGTTTATATCAGTGTGAAAAAATATGATGATTATCTTGGCTCTTCTGTGCAGCCTACTCACAAGATAGTAGTGGTTTAAGGGCAATAACAGGTAACGTGGAATCTACTGTATGAAGTCTTCTAGATGCATGCAGGGTAATGCTCTCATTCAGCAGTCAGGTAGATTAGGGCATGGAAAAGTAAAGAAAAACCTCCATAGTGCAGATCAATGGTATAAAAAGCATATTTATATAGTAATGCTTAAAAATGCGCACTTACACTAGACAAGTATAAAAACAACATTTGTCACTCAAAGTGAAAAGATGAGGATTGTGCCGCAGCTCACCACACCACCTCTGCTCCGGGACCCCTGTGTGTGTCGCTGTTTGCTCTCTCTCCTGCACCGCAGCATTCAGAGATCACCTCCAGCAGACCAGCACTGTTTCCAGTGCGATACGTCACTTCCGGTTTCTTCGAGGAGCTCCGTCACGTCACTTACGGTAGGGCTTGTGATGGGCAGCTACCAGCACCAATCCTCTCTCTTCCTGAGCGGATCCACTCTACGCGTTTCACCAATAGGAAAGCTGGCTTCGTCAGGAGTATGGAACCCCCCCCCCCCTTCCTAGTCTGCTTCATGTACCACGATCATTAATTACTGGAGTTAACCCTTTATATGCCTCATAGTGTGGAAGGAATATAAAGTAGGATTGGATGTATACACATTCTCATTTAAAACAAGGGCAATAAAGGTGGATACCTGTGAATTGGGATAGATATATTGATCTATCACATGGAGAGTAGTAGTTAATTATTAGACCAAAAACAGCCTTACCAATAAGGTGGATACCTGGGAATTGGGATAGATTTATCAGTCAAAAAAATAAATAAATAAATATATATATATATATATATATATATATATATATATATATATATATATATATATGAAAGTGTGAATACATCATCATTCTATAAAAAATATAAAATAATATAATATTAATAATAATGTCGAAATTCAAGAGATGATAGTGTGGGTTACAGAGAATACAAACAGTGTATCTCAGAGCATAACAGTACACAACCGAACACATATGAACATATCTATATACATTAAAATACAGCATAAGGACCAAATGATAACCTTTACAACAAAGCATGATGCAATCTGGTATCACAGGATGGAGTGAACTACTCCATAATATTTAAACAGATGCAATTGAACAAAATTATATACATATATTCAATGTTATTAAAAGACGACGTGTTGATTTCCTATATGAGAGAATGGGACATAACAAGTGGAAAAGAAGAAAAGCAGCATTAGAACCAGAACAATTATCTCAAGAAAGGTGTGATGTCTATTTCCATATTTAAACCTCTAGGGGATAAGGTATGCAACTTGTGGATCCAAAGAGACTCTCTTTTAATCTGCTCTAAATTTCTGTCTCCCCCACGCCAATGTTGTTTTACAGATTCTATGGCCATATAGGTTAATCCCTTAGGGTCTCCCTGATGTTTCTCCAAAAAGTGGTTTGAGACACTATGTGTGACCAAGTTTCTCTTGATACTGCTGAGGTGTTCCAGTATTCTGGTCCTGACTGGTCTTTCTGTCTTACCTATATACTGCATTTTGCATGGACATTTGAGCATGTAGATCACATGATCTGTTCTACAGGTAAGACAGGATTCAATCTGGAAGACCTCTTTAGTAACATTTATTCCCTAAAATAGGGTCGTTCTTCAGTATACCCCAGTGTTTGCTCACAATATTTCTTATTTCCTTTGCTTCCTCACTATAATTAGTTAGGAAAGCAAAATCAAACTTGTCATTTCTTTTAATCGATTTAACCTTGGTTTTTAGCAACTCTTCTCTGTCCACAGCGTCAACTTTCTTCAAGGTCTCATTCAATTTCTCTTCCTTGTATTCCTTTTCTTTAAACCTATTTTTTAGCTGTCTAGCTTGTGTATGAACGGTATCTACTGTATATCACTGCAGTTTCTCTTTAGCCTTGTAAACTGTCCAGACGGGACCCCATCCATCCATCTGGGCAGATGACAACTTGATCTAAGTATGTAGTTTTTTTTATCGGTCTCTTTAAAGTATGTTTTTGTTTTAATGATGTCTTCCTCAATGAAAATAACAAGATCTAAAAAGTTCACACTATGGTGACTGTAATTACTCACAAATCTCAAATTACGTACATTCACATTTAGGGAATCTAGGAATTCAACAAGAGTCTCTTGACCCCCTCCCCCCCATATTAAAAACACGTCGTCAATGAAATGGCGCCAGAGGACCAGGTCCGCCAGACGCCCGCCGCCCTGCCAGATCATATCGTCTTCCCAGACGGCCATGAACAGGTTGTCGTAGCTTGGGGTGAACCTGGGCCCCATCGCCGTTCCACATTTTTGAAGGTAGTATTCATCTCCATACCAAAAAAAATTATGGTTCAAAATGAACCTGATACCATCTACAATGAAATCAATCTGTATTTCTGTTAGATCTTCATCCCTTGATAGAACCTTCTTAATTGCTCTACATCCTTTTTCATGTTCTATTACTGTATAAAGCGATTTAACGTCGCAAGTGGCCATGAGAAAATGTTTTTCCCATTTGACCTTGCTAAGGGTGTTGATCATATCTGTTGTATCTCTTAAATAGGCCCTTTGCTGCACTACATGTTTCTGAAGAAACGTATCTATATACAGTGACAGGTTCGCCATAAGTGAGTCAATCCCCGAGACTATAGGTCTGCCTGGGGGATTGACTACACTCTTATGTACCTTAGGTAGGTGATAAAAAAAACGGAAGTTTCGACCTGTCACTGTATAGAAAATTGTATTCATTTTCATTCAATATGTTCAATTCTTTTCCCTCATCCAGAAAACCCTTTAGCTCCTCCGTAAACTGCCTGATGGGATTAGTTTTAAGTTTGGCATAGTGACTGTGTCCCCCAGTAATCTCAATGATTCTCTATCGTTGTCCACTTTATCGAAGCCGGCAGAACCGGCATTTGTCCAGGGAGAGTTTGAGGCCTTCTTGGGACAGTCTATCCAGCACCTTCAAGAGACGGACCTCGTGTTCTTCCAGGGTTTTCCCGAAGACTATTATGTCATCCAGGTACACTAGGCATTCTCGGGGGTTGAGGTCCCCCAGTATCTTCTCCATTAACCGCTGGAAGGTGGCTGGTGCCCCGGATATGCCTTGGGGCATGCGAGTGAACTGGTAAAACCCCAAAGGGCAGACGAAGGCTGTCTTTTCTTGATCCTCGGGGCTCATTGGGACTTGATAGTACCTGGACCGTAGGTCCAGTATGCTGAACCACTAGCTCCCGTGTAGGGTATCGAGGATCTCCTCTATGCGGGGGAGGTTATACTGGTTCGGCACCGTCCGATTGTTCAGCATCTGATAATCTACAAACAGTCTCACGGTTCCATTTTTCTTTCGCACGACTACTATAGGTGAGGCGTAGGGACTTAGGGATTCTTTGACAATCCCGGCGGCCTCCATGTCATTGATAGCCGCCCTCACATCCTCCACATCCCTGGGAGCGAGTCGTCGAGAGCGCTCTCTGAAGGGCTTCTCATTTGTCATCCAAACAGTGTGCTGGGCGTTGCGACTACACCCCACATCCATCTCCCCGGTAGAGAATACGGATCGTCTCTGTTCCAGTTGCACCCGTAACCATTCCTTCCAGGCTCCTGGCAACTCGGATGAGCCAAAATCGAAGTCTAGGGCCGTCCCTGTTTCTTCCACTCGGGTCGTGTTTTCTTGCACGGCTCCTTCCACTGAACTGACAGAATAGATCCTTCCTATCCGCTTCCCCACATCGATGGCCAGGGGGAAGGGCGATAGATTATGTACCATCACGTCAATCTGTCGAGGAATGGCGGCATGCCAATGGTGGAATTCGGGTATGAGCCTATACCCTCGCCGTACATCCTCCCCTGGGGTACTCTCTAGCGAGAATTGCTGGTCTTCGGCTAGGCGCTCCGCATAAGCACACCAAGCGGGAATTCTTTGCGTTTCTCCGGGAAAAAGCCGTGTCAAACCCCTCCGTCCGCAGAACAACAGCCCGTAGTCATCCGAAGGAGAGGGGGGCGGGGCTGGGTCTGCTTGAACCAATTGCAGCTGTAGGCTGGACATGGGAAGCTCTTTAGTCTCATGTAGATAGGCCCGGATGACCGCTTGCACAATATCAGCATTGGTACCGAGTATAATAGGGTACTTGGGGGTGTCTCGGGGTTCTGGACACACCAAGGCGTCCACCTTCATGGGGTGAGATTTTCCCGTGTTGAGCTGTTGTATTTCCAGATCCACGGTCACTAACCCATCGATGGGGTAGTCGTCATTGCTTAGCCCGCGTACCTTGATGTGGTTAGCCGGTCGCAGCGGACGCTTTTGAAGATGATGATCATAGAACCCTCTGTATATGATGGTGACTTGGGATCCGGTGTCTAGTAGTGCAGAGGAGTAGATTCCATCCACTAGGACCCGGATCAACGCTACAGGTCCCACCCGGCTACCATCTTCTGACGGCTCTGCCCCTCCGGACGGGGTTCCGCCCTGGTCGGTATCTGTCGCATACACCCTGCAGACCATAGCCTGGGAAGGGAGCTTCTTGGGGAGGGACTCCAGTGTCGAGAAGTGCCCAGGCGACAGTCGTAGGATAGATGCCCCCGCTTCCCACATTTGTAGCAGGAAATATCTCTGGGGGTAGCCCGGCGATCAGGCGGAGGCGACGACCGTCCCTCGTAATGCGGTTTCTCTGAGCCAGGCTTGTCCGGTGGCTCCTCCTTCTTTTCAGCACTTCCTTTGGGTTTAGTGCTACCGCTAGTTTTCGACTTCTGAGGGTAGTGCAGCATTAGATGCTTCTCATGCTCTTTCACCTGTTGCAGTAGTTGGATGAACGAAGGGGGGGGGGCCCTGTGTGAGGTGATCACGAATCATGCTGGCTATTGGGGGAGTAGGACTGGAGCCGCGGAGGTACTGCTTACGGAGATATTCATTCATCTGTGAGGGCAGCACATATTTATAAGGCAGCAACGGCCCGAGAGATATTTGCACGCGGTGTATATAGGCGGACAGCTCTTCCCCCTCCCTTTGATTTATGGCATAGTACTTGGCCCACAACGCACCATCATCCTCTCTCGCGCTATAGGCTTCCGCCAGGAACTCTATCATCAAGCGGGAGGTCAGATCGGGGTATTGCTCGCGGTGTATACTGATCAGAGTGGCCGCTGGGGGCCGCAGGCACTCCATGAGTCTCTGTCTTTTTACCACATCGGTGCACGACCACTCTTCCATTACTCCCCGCGTGTGTTCTTTCCAAGTTTCTACCCCATCTTCCGCGGTAGGCACAGGGAGGGTCCCCGAGAAGGCTTTTAGCTTCCGGTAGTTCTGGGCGTGGGTGGCTAAGGTAAGCGCTTCGACTAGCGGCGGCAAACTGGGGGGGCCAGATAACTGGTCTATCTTGTTATTGAGGTTCTGCAGCATATTACTACTCACTCCAGCCTCAGCAGAGGCGCTTGACCCTTGGTCACTGGACACGGACCGGCAACTACCGACGTCGCTCACGGCATAGTGAATCAAAGGGAGGGTGGGGTCGTCCTCATCCAGCAGACGTACGAGGGGATCTCGGAGGGGGTAGAAAAAAGGACTACCGCCTGGCGGTGCATCGGGCAGGGCCAGAGATTGAGGAACGGCAGGTTCGAGCGCTTCCAAGTTGCGCGGACAGTCTACAAGCAAGGTATTCCACTTAGAGTCGTGATCTACAAGTACATCTACCAGGTGAGCTTTGGCAAAACCCGGGAGTTGTTGCAAGGCCGTCTGTAAAGTCTCTAAGGGCAAGGCCATGGACACTCGGGCCAGCGCTACGGCGCGACGGGTAGGCGTGCGTACTTGGCGGGCCCAGTCTCATATCTTGTGATGGGTAGGCAGAGCCATGGTGATAACAATTTAGGTTCGAGGGGCACCCCAGGTCTAAGCTCTCAGCAGCACCTCCAAATGTAGCCCTGCTTCCTATCACTAGCAAGCCGATACTCTGTGTTGTGTTACCTGTAGGCTCGCAGGGCTAAGTCTCTGCCACGGAGAGCCTGGGGTGCGCGCAATATTTATAACGGGTGCAGCGCCTCCACCTGCGACAGCTCCCGCCAACGGGGGAGTGGGTCTTCGCAGGACGTATATGCAAGAATTACACTCACACAGCCAGGTTCTATAACCAAACTCCTTCACTTGCAGACAAAGCTCACATTTAGTTACATAATATAACATCCCAATAGATACGCTTTATAACACGCCACGGAGGACGCCAACACTATCTTGCACCACAGCGACGCCCCACAATCATGCGCCACGGCGACCGCCAACACTTCTTCCCACACCCTCCACTGGGTGATCCTACCCCGTGTCCGATCCTTAACGGATTAGTCCTCCCGCTCAATGTAGGCCACTATATGTGTGTATGGGTGACTGCGCAGCCACTGTGTCTCGAGTGAATGAAATGGTACCGTTGATGTACTTGTTGAAATACCTGCCGAGCACTCCAGTGCTCGGGACTGCTACGGTCTTCACAAAGAGTCTCTGTAAGTCAACACCGTTCTCTCCCTCTCTCTCTCTCTCTCTCTCTCTCTCTCTCTCTCTCTCTCTCTCTCTCTCTCTCTCTCTCTCTCTCTCTCTCTCTCTCTCGAGGGTCCGGGGTACTCCCACCCGAACTCCGGCAACAACAAGCGGGGTCTGAGCCCAGACCTCCCACTCGATAGTATAGTACTGATCAAGGTATAACAATACTATGGGAACAGGAACCTCACTAGGGCGATCCCTAGCTCAGCTTGTCTCTACCATGACTCAGGGCTAACTAAGGCCTGGGGCACATGGCCTGCGCCGGGGCGGATCAACCTCCCTTACACGGACACTCCGTCTCCTCTCCAACCAGCTCTCCTCACGTGCGCGCAACCACCTCCCTATATCTACTCCACCTCTGCAGCCCATTGGCTCAACTCTCTCACCTGACCCTCCCCGTGGGGCTGCTGGGACAAGGGTCTGCTACCTCCCGCCAATTAGCCCTCTCCTCCTTCGCGGGCTTTGCAACTCCCTCTGTGCAGGTGCAACCTCTCGCTCTTTCAGGGTGAAAAAGGGGTCACGGCTACATTGGTAAGGCTGTTTTTGGTCTAATAATTAACTACTACTCTCCATGTGATAGATCAATATATCTATCCCAATTCCCAGGTATCCACCTTTATTGAAACACAGAATCCCAGCAAGCTCTTTTTGGAAACCCCTGAGCCCCCACAAAATATATATATGAATATGTGTCAAAATGGAGTGCTATTGAGCGTGGCATATGTATAGAATAGACGACAGAGAAGCCCAATGCTACATCCAACATGACAGAAATACACAGTAAAATACTTATATATTCTCTTGAAATAGGGTCATTTAGTTTAACCCTTTGGCCAAAGCGTTGTAAGCGTTGTAAGCTTGCGAGCCACGTCAAGGCAGACACCTGTTCGCAAGTCCTAACACTACCAGATAAAATACTAATATACCTCTATTAGGATTAAAATTCTCATTTACCTCTATTAGGAGGGAGAAAGACCACGGTGGGTCTATATCCAGCAGAATGAGGAACTTGCAAACTAGGGAAGTGGGGAGGGGCGGGCTTAAAACCTGGGAAGGAGGAGCCACTAACCTCCACCAGCTGGAACAGCTGAGAATGGGTTAACAAAACACAGAACCCCAGCAAGCTCTTTTTGGAAACCCCTGAGCCCCCACAAAATATATATATGTATATGTGTCAAAATGGAGTGCTATTGAGCGTGGCATATGTATAGAACAGACGACAGAGAAGCCCAATGCTACATCCAAAATGACAGAAATACACAGTAAAATACTTATATATTCTCTTGAAATAGGGTCATTTAGTTTAACCCTTTGGCCAAAGCGTTGTCATGTTGGATGTAGCATTGGGCTTCTCTGTCGTCTGTTCTAGGCAGCCATCAGGGTTGACGTCACCAGAAGTCTCCTCCTGTGATACATTTTTGATGACACTTACATCTACTGTTGGAGATAAATCAATTTATACGGGTAATCTTCTTACCTGACCCCTTTGGTACTATTGATCCAATAAATCTCAGTAGTTCCATCTTAGCCTTGGATTCAGAACACTACTGTATACGTGCTCGACAGGATCCTTATTTGTGTTTTTTGTCCTTCATTTTAAACCCCATTATTTTAATATCTATTATCAATAACATTTACTTTTAATTTTCACATTACAACATTCAGACTAGAGTATATGAGTGCTACAGTTGGGTTTCTTTCCCCTCTCCTGTGTATTCACAATATATTACCCAACAGCAGCTTTTCTCTATACCATTGCGACACATATTTATAAGCTGCAACGGGGTTCACCTATTATACTTTGTTTTTACTTCATGTTCTAATTAAGTACGTTTTTTCTGGACCATTTCTCCTGACTGTGCACTGCTTTTTCCATTTTTGTTGCTCCCAGACCCTGGCAACCTGGTAAGGAACTACAACTCTGCCTTATCCTCCTCTCTTGATCTACATGCCCCACTTTCTCTCTGCCATCCTCGCCCTTCTAACCCCAGACCGTGGCTAAATTGCCACACGCGCATGCTGCATTCCTCTACTCATTCAACGCCTCTGGATGAAATCTCACACTATCGCAGACTTCCTTCTCTACACATGTATGCTATGGTGTTTCAACTCTGCCCTTTCTCAGGCTAAACAAAGCTACTTTTCTTCACTAATCAACATGAACAAATCTAACCCACGCAAACTATTCTCTGTCTTTGACTCTCTACTCAAACCACCCTCAGCTGCCTCTTCTTCTTCCTCCATCTGACCTGAGACTTTGCTGACTATTTCATAGAAAAGGTGGAATCCATACATCAGAACATCCCCTTTGTTTCCTCCTTCTATCCTACAACGCTTCCCAACTCTCCTCCTGCCTTCCTTGACTCTTTTTTCCGTTGTCTCAGAGGAGGATGTATCACTGCTTATATCCTCTTCTCCCTCTACCACTTGCCCTTTTGACCCCATTCCCTCTCATCACCTAAAACCTCTTGCTACTACTATAATCCCTATGCTCACACACATTTTTAACTCCTCCCTCCACTCTGGTACCATTCCCTCCACCTTCAAATATGCAACAGATACCATGTCTAAATAACATCAAGCTTGACCCTACCTGTCTTTCTAACTATCACCCTGGCTCCCTCCTGCCCTTTGCCTCCAAACTCCTTGAACTTCTTGTATTCTCTAGCTTGCTCCACTTTCTCAACACCTATTCTTTCCTAGTGTGATGGTTCAGAGGATTCCTTCCTCCCCACATGTCCCCGGCACACACTTCCCCTGCCTCTGATCTTCCTCCCTTGCCTCTTCGTTCTGTTCTCCCTTCCTTCTCCCGCATCCGTCCCACTGCGGCATCCCAATACATGCTCCCAGCGTCTGCGCGCATTCCCTGCAGGGCACGCGCATGTTCCCCGATCCCCTCCGCAGTACTCCCTGCTTGCGGCCTCCCTCTGTCTCCCCTCCAGTCCCTTTACCTTCTGCAGTCACTCCTCCGATTCTCTCTCCTCCCTCGGTGGGTGCCCCCGCCACTTTCTGACAGCCTGTGCACGCGCACCCCAACCTTACAGAGGGCGCGCGCACACGCTCCTCTTGTAAACTTCCCCAGACCTCTGGCTCTGCCCTCTATGCTGTACAAGCTATCTCCCTCTCTGATTTACCTGTCTTCTCCCTCTCTCCTTCTCACCTATCCCTGCTGCATCTCACTTTACCCTCTACTCCTCCTCTCTCTCCCATTGGTGTTCCCTCCTTTATAACCCATCTGTCCTCTAGCTCATTCCTCTGCATAGCTTCTTGTGAACCCTGTGTGTGCAGTCCTATGCTTGGCTCTCCTGTCTCTTTCAGCATTTGTTCCTGCTCCTGCTTACCTCTGGATCTCCCTGGCTTGAACTCTGCTTTGTAATGGATTACCCCTCTCTCTCCTGCCTTTGAATCCTGCATACAGATACGACTTCGCTGCCTTCTGTTACCCCTGGACTCTGGCTTACAGGTGTAACTATCCTGCTCTCTATTGCCCCTGAACTCTGGCACACGGACATCACTATCCGAACTCTGAAACCCAAGGCGTTGCAAGTATACCTTAACCCTCTTTCTACAGGCCCGGCAATGCACTACCACACTCCGGTCATGCCCTCACTGCTGTGGGTGCGTGTTATAACCCCTGTACCCACCTCAGTACTGGGGACTGGCCAGGTGCCATGCCTGTATGCCCGCAGACCTGGCAAGACCCCAATACTGAGGTGGGAATGGTATTACCACACACCCACAGCAGTGAGGGCGAGCCCGGAGTGTTGTATGGCGTTGCTGGGCCTGTTGAAAGATAGTTAGTGATACTTGCAATGCCTTGGTAGTAAAGCATAAGAATAAAGGTGTCCATGTGCCAGAGTCCAGGGATCCAGAAGTCAGAGTAGTCAAGTTCGTAAGCCAAGTCCAGGGGTTACAGAGATCAGCAAGGTAGAGTTCGTAAACAGGGTTCAAGGGCAACAGAAAGCAGGGTAGTCCAGGACGAGCAGGGGTCCAACCAGGAAAATCCAAAAATAAGCAGGAGCAGGAATAGGCTGGAACACAGAGAGAGCAAAGAATAGGACTGCACACACAGGGATAACAGAAGCTATGCAGTGCAATGATAGAAAGGACAGACAGGGGTTATAAAGGAGGGAACACCAATAGCAGAGAGAGGAGGAGCCGAGGGTGAAGTGGGAGACAGCAGGGATAGGTGGGGGGAGATCGCCTGCAGGGCATGGGAGGAGGAGTCAGGAGACTGGAAAGCCATAGAAGAGGAGCGTGTGCGCGCGCCCTCTGTAATCTGAGAGTGTGCATGTGCGCACAGGCTGCATCATGAGGCACCCCGCGGGGGCACCGGCAGAGGGGAATGGAGGAACGGAGGGAACAGCCGCCGGAGGTAAGAACATAGGAGCAGATACCGAGGGGGCCTGAGAGTGGGGAACGCCGCAGCAGGGACTCGGGGACCGCACGGGTGTGCAAGTCTTGCGGGGCGCGTACCGTGGTACAGGAACGGCGTAAGGGGCTGCCGGAGATGGACAGGTGTGGGTAAAAGAAGAGAGGCTGGCCAGGGAAGGGACAGAGAGGGTAGGTGAGCATGTGACATCAGGGGCACATGAAGGGGTAGGAATCCCCTGAACCGTCACAGTATCCCCCCCTTGAGGATCGATCTCTGAGCGATCCAGCCACGGCTTTTGAGGAAATTTTTAATGAAATTGTTGGAGTAGTTTCGGGGCATGGATGTGATGTGCTGGTACCCATGAATGCTCCTCCGGACCATAGCCCTTCCAGTGGACGAGGAACTGGAGCTTGTTTTTAGACCAGCGTGAATCAATGAGGGATCGGACCTCGTACTCTTGTTGTCCTAGGGTGGAAACTGGGTTGGGTTTATGGGAAGGATCCGGAAAATATAAGCTCTGTACAAAGGGTTTTAGCAGGGAGACATGAAACACGGAAGAAATCCTCATGGTGGGGGGTAGATCAAGACGATAAGCGACTGGGTTGATTTTTTTCTATGATTTTGAATGGGCCCAGAAATCTTGGTGATAGTTTAGGCGATGGAGTTTTGAGCCTAATATTCCTCGACGACAACCACACTCTGTCACCAGGCTTGAAAGAAGGCCCAGGTTGGCGATGACGATCCGCCTTGGTCTTTTGTTTGGCAACAGCAGATTGTAGGGATTTGAGGATCCTTTTCCAAGAGTTCTGTAGGGTCGTAACATGAGAGTCAGCTGCAGGAACGCCAGAAGGGGGAGAAGAGAGAGGAAGACTACTGGGGTGGAAGCCGAAATTAATGAAAAAGAGACTCCTGGGTAGACTCATTTTTGAGAGAGTTGATTGCAAATTCGGCCCATGGTAATAGATCCACCCAGTTGTCCTGTGAGTCAGATACAAAACATCTGAGATATTTCTCTAGGGTTTGATTCATCCTTTCGGTCTGACCATTGGTCTGAGGATGGTATCCAGAAGAAAAAAGGAGGGAAATTCCGAGTCTCTGGGAAAACGCCCGCCAGAACCTAGAGATGAATTGAGACCCTCTGTCAGAGACAATAGAAATGGGAACGCCATGTCATCTGAAAATTTTCTTGGAAAAAACATCGGCCAGAGTAGCAGAATTAGGAAGGCCCTTGAGGTGAATAAAGTGTGAATGTTTAGAGAATCTGTCTACTACGACCAGAATGGTGTTCATTCCTTTGGAATTGGGCAGTTCGACAATGAAATCCATCGAGATGTGTTTCCAGGGTTGTTCTGGAATGGGGAGAGGCATGAGGAGGCCAGAAGGTTTGTGGTGTAGCGTCTTACTCTGGGCACATACAGGACAGGCACTTGTAAAGTCGAAAATGTCTTTGTTCATCTTCGGCCACCAAAATGTCCGTTTAATAAGATCCGCTGTCCTTTTGAAGCCTGGATGACTGGCAGATCTAGAGGAATGACCCCAAAGTAGAATCTTGTGGCGAAAGCGTGGAGCTGCGTACTGCACCGACACACTTTATTCGAGCAAATACCCAGTATGTACCTGGCAGATACCTGGAATGCGCCGCTCCTCACCTCTGACAAGCCCCGTTGCGTTTGCCTTCCCAGCCTGGGTTCATGCCTGGCTGACGGGCGGCTGATCTGTTAAATCATAATGATTAGGATTTAATAGGCTGCAATGCTTCGCGTGTCTACCAGATGGCATAAATTCATGAATTGTAATGCAGTATATATATATATACTGTGCAGTATTGCAGCCAGCGGGAATAAAATGCTTCAATCCCTGCTTGGAAAATACCTCAATGCACTCGGGCAGAAAACAGTCACAAACCTCAATACACCCGGGTATACCCGAATTCGTGGGACTAGCCGAGCTCGAATAAAGTGTGTCGCCAGTGTATAAGCGCCCTTCTGGTACCCTGAACCTGCTGGGAATGTGAGCCTGAGCATTGTTGATTTCGTCTAACACATCAAAATTGTTAGCGGAGATTATACATTTGGCAGGAAGAATAGGTTCCGTGGTTTCATTAGCTTCGGTTTCCATGGCGAACTGGCGAGAGCGAGCGTCTGCTTTGACATTTTTGGTTCCAGGAATGTATGAAATGCTATAGTTAAAGTGGGAGAAGAAGAGAGACCACCGAGCTTGGCGGGATCCCAGTCGTCGGGCTCCCTCGATATACAGCAAATTTTTGTGGTCTGTGAGGATAGCAAAAGGTTCCATGGTACCTTCTAAAAGATACCTCCATACTTGGAGAGCCAATTTAATGGCCAAAAGTTCACGATTACCAACATCATAATTCATTTCGGCAGACGAAAATTTCCGCGAAAAAAATCCACAGGGATGGAGTTTTTCTTGGGGAGAAGACCTATGGGAGAGAACTGCACCAGCTCCCACGTCTGAAGCGTCGACTTCCAAAGTGAAGGGAAGAGAGGTATCCGGATGACGTAGGATGGGTGCGGACACAAAAGCTTTCTTAAGCACTTCAAAAGCAAGAATAGCTTCCGGAGACCAGGAGGTGGTATCGGCGCCTTTCTTGGTCAAAGCTGTGATGGGAAGAGCAATAGAAGAAATTTTTTTGATGAATTTCCTGTAGTAGTTGGCAAATACGAGAAAACGCTGCACAGCCTTGAGTGAATTAGGCAGCGGCCAGTCAAGAACAGCTTTTAGTTTTTTTGGATCCATAGAGAAACCTTGGCTGGAGATAATGTAGCCTAGGAAGGCAGTAGAGGTCTGGTGGAACAAACATTTCTCCATCTTGGCGTATAGGCGGTTAGAACGGAGCCTAGACAGCACTAGTTTGGTATGTTGAATGTGTTCCTCCAGGTCTTTAGAAAAAATGAGAATGTCATCCAGATATACTATGAAAAATGTTCCCAACACATCTCGGAAAATGTCGTTCATGAACTCTTGAAAGACGGCAGGAGCATTGCATAAACCAAAGGGCATAACTAGATACTCATAATGTCATGATCGTGTATTAAATGCTGTTTTCCACTCGTCCCCCTCCCTTATGCGAATGAGATTATAGGCCCCTCTTACGTCGAGCTTGGAGAAGATAAGAGGCCCTCTGGAGACGGTCGAACAGTTCAGAGATTAAAGGAAGGGATACCGATTCTTTACCGTGATCTTATTGAGTCCGCGAAAGTCAATGCATGGCCTAAGTGATCCATCCTTCTTCATCACGAAGAAGAAGCCTGCCCCGGCAGGGGAGGTAGAGTTGCGGATGAATCCTTTTTCCAAATTTTCTTGAATGTAGGATGTCATGGCCTCAGTTTCAGGAACGGACAAAGGATACGATTTTGACTTTGGAAGGATGGAACGGACAAAGGATACGATTTTGACTTTGGAAGGATGGTCCCTGGAATCAAATCAATAGGACAATCGTACGGACGATGGGGAGGTAGCACCTCAGCTTGTACCTTGTTGAACACATCCAAGTACTCATGATACACGGTTGGTAGGATCGATTGATTGGAAGGAACGGAATCCAGACCGGCAAGTACCGCAACAGGAGAATCCGCAGGCGCAGAGTCCGCGGAGGAAGGCCACTGGATGGGCAGGGTACCGGTCCAATCAATGCGCGGATTGTGGAGTTGAAGCCAAGGCAATCCTAAAATAAGTTGTACAGTGGGAGATTGAAAAATATCGAAAATTATTACCTCTTTATGACCGTCGGCCAAGGTCCGTGTGAGAGGAATAGACTCCCAAATGATAAATGCTGGCTGGAGCGGTCGGTCATCGATGGCCTCGAGACCAATAGGAGCTTTCCTCCTGACCATAGGGATTTGATTCTCAGAGGCGAAGGTTTGGTCCAGGAAGTTACCACCAGATCCAGAATCAATGAAAGCTTTTACCTGCAGGAAAAGGTCAGGGCCCTCCAGAGTAGTAGGAAGCAAAAACTTCTTTGGGAGATTTTCAGGGAGAGAGGGGCAAGGAGAGACAGTACCAGGTAGAAGCCCCTCTACCTTTTACTGAGTGTTCCCAGAAGCAGAGTTTATTCAGACGGCGTCGCATTCTCTCCACGGCCTGAAGTTGTTGGCTACCGATTTGCATCGGCTCCGGAGCCTTCAGTGCCTGGAGAGGTGACGTGGATGACCTGTGAGAGACAACAAAGGAAGGTAGAGAACGAGAACAGTGTCTCTTGTGCCGTCACTCCTGGGTAAGCTGGTCCATGCGTATGCTCAGGGTAATCAACGCCTCCAGGGAAGAAGGACGGGCATGAGTAGCAAGATCATCCTTCAAAGTGTCTGAGAGTCCGTACCAGTATGCGGCGGCGAGTGCCTCATCATTCCATTGGGTCTCGGCGGCAAGAGTACGGAACTCGATTGCGTACTTGGCAGCAGATCTTTGGGCCTGTGAAATATGGAAGAGAGAGAATGCGGCTGTCTCGCGCCGTGCAGGAGTATCAAATACTTGCTGAAAGTCACACCTGTACAGAGGATAATCTTGGGTTAGGTCGCTCTTACATTCCCAGAGGGGAGAAGCCCAAGCAAGGGCGTCACCGGTAAGCAAGGCGTAGATGTAAGCCACCTTAGAACGACCAGTGGGAAACAGGGATGGGGACATCTCGAATTGCACCTCGCATAGGTTTAGGAAACCGCGGCAGGCAAGGGGGTCCCCATCATAGCGATTGGGTGATGAAATACGGGATCCAGAGCTGGCATAGGTCGTGGCAACCGGGGGTGCTGGAGCCATAGAAGTCTCCTGAAGGGAGAGTTTAGCCAATTGCTGGGAGACTGTGGACAGCTGATTGCTCACAAATTGTAAGGCCTCAAGTGAAACACCTGTACCCACCTCAGGGGCGTCTGCATTTGTTGGGCTCTGCATAATGTCACGCCTCTATGCCCGCAGACCTGGCAAGACCCCAATACGGAGGTGGGAAGGGTATTACCACACACCCACAGCAGTGAGGGCGAGCCCGGAGTGTTGTATGGCGTTGCTGGGCCTGTGGAATGATAGTTAGTGATACTTGCAACGCCTTGGAAGTATAGTATAAGAATAGTGGAGTCCGTGCGCCAGAGTCCAGGGATCCAGAAGTCAGAGTAGTCAAGTTCGTAAGCCAAGTCCAGGGGTTACAGAGGTCAGCAAGGTAGAGTTTGTAAGCAAGGTTCAAGGGCAACAGAGAGCAGGGTAGTCCAGGACGAGCAGGGATCAATCCAGGGAAATCCAAAGATAAGCAAGAGCAGGAACAGGCTGGAACACAGAGAGCAAAGCATAGGACTGCACACACAGGGATAACAGAAGCTATGCAGAGCAATGATAGAAAGGACAGACAGGGGTTATAAAGGAGGTAACACCAATAGCAGAGAGAGGAGGAGCCGAGGGTGAAGTGGGAGACAGCAGGGAGTGGTGAGGAGGAGAAGAGGAGGAGACAGGGGAACCAGTAAGGGAGATCGCTTGCAGGGCATGGGAGGAGGAGTCAGGTGACATGAAAGCTCTAGAAGAGGAGCGTTTGCGCGCGCCCTCTGTAATCTGAGAGTGCGCACGCACAGGCTGCGTCACGAGGCGCCCGGAGCGCCGCACCGCAGGGGCACCTGCAGAGGGGAATGGAGGAACGGAGGGAACAGCCGCCGGAGGTAAGGACATAGGAGCAGATACCGAGGGGGCCTGAGAGTGGGGAACGCCGCAGCAGGGACTCGGGGACCGCGCGGGTGCGCGAGTCTTGCGGGGCGCGTGCCGTGGTACAGGAACGGCGTCAGAGGCTGCCGGAGTGGGACAGGTGTGGGTAAAAGAATGCAGGCTGGCCAGGGAAGGGACAGAGAGGGTAGGTGAGCGTGTGACATCAGGGGCACATGAAGGGGAAGGAATCCCCTGAACCGTCACACCAGGTCTGTGGGCATTATGCAGAGCCCAATAAATGCAGACTCCCTTGAGGTGGGTCAAGGTGTTTCCTTGGAACATTTACAATTTGTGAGCAACCAGCTGACCTCTGTTTCGCAACAACTTGCTAATCTGTCTATACAGGAAATTCCAGTGGCTCCGTCACCCCCTGTCTCTATGACCTATGGTAATTCTGGACCACGTATTCCACCTCCCAACCGGTACGATGGGGACCCTCTTGCTTGCAGCGGATTCCTAAACCATTGAGAGGTGCAATTTGAAATGTCTCCCTCTCAGTTTCCTACCGGTCGTTCAAAGGTGGCTTATATTTACACCTTATTCTTCGGCGACGCCCTCGCTTGGGTTTCTCCCCTCTGGGAACATAAAACTGAATTAACCAAAGATTACCCTAAATTTAGGCGTGAATTCCAGCAAATGTTTGACACTCCCGCACGCCGAGAGACGGACGCTTTTTCTCTATTTCATATCTCACAGGCTCGAAGATCTGCTGCCAAGTACGAGATTGAATTCCGTACCCTCGCCGCGGAGACTCAATGAGGCACTTGCTTCCGCATACTGGCATGGTCTCTCTGACACCTTGAAGGATAATCTCGCAACTCACGCCCGGCCTTCCTCCCTGGAGGAACTAATTACAGTACTCTCAGCATACGAATGGACCAACGCACCCAGGAACGACATCATGAGCGACACTGTTCTCGCTCTCTTTCTTCCCCGGTTGTCTCTCACAGGTCGTCCTCTTCGCCCTGCCTGGCATTGGATGCCACAGAACCGATGCAAATCGGTAGCCAACAACCACGGGCTGCGGCGAGAATGCGACGTCGTCAGAAGGGACTCTGTTTCTACTGTGTGTCTCAAGAACATCGTCTCCAGAACTGTTCCCTGAAGCCGGGAAACAGGAACACCCAGTAAAGGTAGAGGTGCTTCTACTGGATACTATCTCTTCTTGCCCCTCTCTCCCTAAGGATCTCCCAAAGAAATTCATGCTTCCTGTAACGCTGGCGGGTCCTGACCTCATATTAGAAGTAAAAGCTTTCATTGACTCCGGATCTGGCGGTAACTTCTTGGATCAGACCTTCGCCTCTGAGAACCAAATCCCGCTGTTCAAGAGAAAAGCTCCCATTGGTCTCGAGGCTTTCGATGGTCACCCACTTCAGCCAGCCTTCATCATCTGGGAGTCCATTCCTCTTACCTTGACCCTGGCCGACGGTCATAAGGAGGTAATAGTTTTTGATATTTTCCATTCCCCTACCGTTCAGGTTATTTTAGGTTTGCCTTGGCTGCAACTCCACAATCCGCGCATTGATTGGACCGACGCCTTACCTATCCAGTGGCCTTCCTCAGCTGAGCCAGTCTCTATTTCTCCTCCTGGTGCTGTGCATGCCGGTTTGGACTGCGTTCCTTCCAACCTGTCGATTCTTCCGACCGTGTATCACGAGTTCCTGGATGTGTTCAACAAAGTACAGGCTGAAGTACTGCCTCCTCATCGTCCCTACGATTGTCCTATTGATTTAATTCCATGAACCATCCTCCCGATGTCGAAATCATACCCCTTATCCATTCCTGAAACTGAGGCTATGACGTCTTATATCCAAGAAAATTTGGAGAAAGGATTCATCCGCAATTCTACCTCCCCCACGGGGGCAGGGTTCTTCTTTGTGAAGAAGAAGGATGGATCGCTAAGACCCTGTATCGACTTTCGCGGACTCAACAAAATCACGGTAAAAAAATCGATATCCCCTTCCTCTAATCTCTGAACTTTTCGATCGCCTCCAAGGAGCCTTTATCTTCTCCAAGCTCGATTTAAGAGGGGCCTATAATCTCATTCGTATAAGGGAAGTGGACGAATGGAAAACCGCATTTAATACGCGATCTGGACATTATGAGTATCTAGTGATGCCCTTTGTGTTATGCAATGCTCCTGCCGTTTTCCAAGAGTTCATGAATGACATCTTCCGGGATGTACTGGGAACATTTGTTATCGTATCCTTGGATGACATTCTCATTTTTTCTAAAAACTTGGATGAGCACATTCACCATACCAAATTGGTACTTTCTAGGCTCGGTGCTAATCGCCTATACGCCAAGATGGAGAAGTGTTTGTTCCACCAGACGTCTACTGCCTTCTTAGGCTATATTATCTCTAACCAAGGTTTTTCTATGGACCTGGAGAAATTAAAGTCTGTTCTCGACTGGCCGCTGCCAAATTCTCTCAAGGCCATGCAGCGCTTTCTTGGCTTTGACAATTATTACAGGAAATTCATCCGTAATTTTTCTTCCATTGCTCTCCCCATCACCGCCTGGACGTCTTGGCCTCCCGAAGCCATTAACGCCTTCGAGTTTCTCAAAAAAGCCTTCATCTCTGCACCCATCCTACAACATCCTGATACCTCACTTGCCTTCACGTTAGAAGTTGACGCCTCGGATGTGGGAGCCGGTGCAGTACTCTCTCAGAGATCCTCTCCACAAGAAAAACTCCATCCCTGTGTTTTTTTTCTTGGAAATTCTCATCTGCCGAGAGAAATTATGATGTTGGGAATCGTGAGCTATTGGCCATTAAATTGGCGCTTGAGGAGTGGAGGCATCTTCTCGAAGGTACCAAGGAGATTATTGCCATCCTCACTGATCACAAAAATTTACTGTATATCGAGGGGGCTCGACGATTAGGATCTCGTCAGGCCCGTTGGTCTCTTTTTTTCCCCCGTTTCTACTATACCATTTCTTATATTCCGGGTACCAAAAATATCAAAGCAGATGCTCTCTCTCGCCAGTTCACCACGGAGAACGAATCCAATGAGTCCGCTGAATCTATTCTCCCCGCCAAGTGCATAATCTCTGCCAATAATTTTGATGTGTTGGATGAAATCAACAAGGCTCAGGTTCACATTCCCAGGAGAATCATGGTACCTGAGGGATGCTTATACGCAGCTTCACGGTTTCGCCACAAGATTTGACTTTGGGGACATTCTTCTAGATCGGCCGGTCACCCAGGCTTCAAGAGGACAGCAGATCTTATTAAACGGACCTTTTGGTGGCCTAAGATGAACAAGGACATTTTTTATTTCCCCAGTGCTTGTCCGGTATGTGCCCAGAGTAAATCCGCCCATCACAAACCTTCTGACCTTCTCATGCCTCTCCCCTTTCCGGAGCAACCTTGGAAACACATATGGACTTCATTGTCGAATTTCCCAATTCTAAAGGAATGAATACCATTCTTGTTGTTGTAGACAGATTTTCTAAACACTCACACTTTATTCCCCTCAAGGGTCTTCCTAATTCTGCTACTTTGGCCGATATTTTTTCTAAAGAAATTTTCAGATTGCACGGTGTCCCTATTTCGATTGTTTCTGACAGAGGTTCTCAATTCATCTCTAAGTTCTGGCGTGCGTTTTCCCAGAGACTTGGGATTTCCCTTCTTTTTTCTTCTGGATATCACCCTCAGACCAATGGCCAGACAGAAAGAAGGAATCAGACCTTAGAGCAGTATCTCAGATGTTTCGTCTCCGAATCTCAAGACAACTGGGTGGATCTGTTACCGTGGGCTGAATTTGCTGTCAACTCTCTTAAAAATGAATCTACGCAAGAGTCCCCTTTCTTCATTAATTTCGGTTTCCACCCTAGCGGTTTTCCCCTCTCCTCCCTCCCTTCTGGCGTTCCTGCAGCAGATTCTCATGTTTCTACCCTTCAGAATTCTTGGAGGAGGATCCTTAAGACCCTACAAACTGCCGTCTCAGGACAAAAAACAAAGACAGATCGACGTCGTCAACCGGGCCCTTCGTTCAGACCCGGAGACAGAGTGTGGTTGTCCTCAAAAAATATAAGGCTCAAGACCCCGTCTCCAAAGTTGTCCCTGAGATTTTTGGGCCCTTTCAAGATATTAGAGAGGATCAATCCGGTCGCATGGTTGGCACTTCCTCCCACCATGAGGATTCCTTCTGTGTTCCATGTATCCCTACTCAAACCATTTATCCAGAGCTCTCATTTCCCGGCCCGTTCCCAAAAACCCAACCCGGTGACCACTCACGGATAGCAAGAATACAAAGTTTACTCCATAATTGACTCCCGTTGGTCCAGAAATAACCTACAGTTCCTCATCCATTGGAAGGGGTATGGCCCAGAAGAGCGTTCATAGATTCCGTCACGTCACATCCATGCCCCCAAACTCCTCCGGCAATTCCATCAGAAATTCCCCCAGAAACAACGGCAGGATCGCCCGGAGAGCGATCCTCAAGGGGGGGATACAGTGACAGTTCAGGGGTTTCCTTCCTCCCATGTGTCCCCGGCACCGCGCTTCCCCCTGCCTCTGATCTTCCTCCCTTGCCTCCTTGTTCTGTTCTCCCTTCTTTCTCCTGCATCAGTCCCTCTGCTGCATCCCCTGACGCGCTCCCAGCATTTGCGCGCATTCCCCGCAGGGCGCGCGCATGTTCCCAAACATCCGATCCCCTCCGCAGTACTCCCTGCTCGCGGCCTCCCTCTTTCTCCCCTCCGGTCCCTTTACCTTCTGCAGTCACTCCTCCAGTTCTCTCTCCTCCCTCGGTGGGTGCCCCCGCGGCGCGGTGCTCCGTGCGCTTTCTGACACAGCCTGTGCGCGTGCACTCCAACCTTACAGAGTGTGCGCACACAGACGCTCCTCTTGTAAACTTCCCCAGACATCTGGCTCCGCCCCCCATGCTGTACAAGCTATCTCCCTCTCTGATTTACATGTCTCCTCCCTCTCTCCTTCTCACCTATCCCTGCTGCCTCTCACTTCACCCTCTACTCCTCCTTTCTCTCCCATTGGTGTTCCCTCCTTTATAACCCTTGTCTGTCCTTTCTCTCATTGCTCTGCATAGCTTCTTGTGACCCCTGTGTGTGCAGTCCTATGCTTGGCTCTTCTGTCACTTTCAGCGTTTGTTCCTGCTCCTGCTTACCTCTGGATCTCCCTGGCTTGAACTCTGCTTTGTAATGGATTACCCTGCTCTCTCCTGCCCTTGAACCCTGCATACGGATACGACTTCGCTGCCTTCTGTTACCCCTGGACTCTGGCTTATGGACGTCATTATCCTTCTCTCTATTGCCCCTGAACTCTGGCACACGGACATCACTATCCGAACTCTGAAACCCAAGGCGTTGCAAGTATACCTTAACCCTCATTCTACAGGCCCGGCAACGCACTACAACACTCTGGGCATGCCCTCACTGCTGTGGGTTCATGTTATAACCCTACCCACCTCAGTACTGGGGACTGGCCAGGTCTGCGGGCATACAGGCGTTACACCTAGACCCTCTAAAATCTGTCTTCCGCACTGCTTAGTTGACTGAAACAGCCCTCACTAAAATAACTAATTACCTCCATGCTGCCAAAGACAGAGGTCATTACACTCTGCTCATATTACTTGACCTCTCTGCAGCATTTGACACCGTGGACCACCCTCTTCTCCTTCACATTCTCCATACTTTTGATATTCATAACAAAGCTCTATCCTGGATCTCCTCTTACCTCTCCCATCGTACTGTCAGTGTCCCTTCTGCTAACACCTCATACTCCTCTATAGATCTCTCTGTGGGGGTAGCCCAGGGCTCTGTCCTGGGACCTCATCTCTTTTCTCTGTGCACACTTTTCTCTGTTGTACAGACCAACGTTTCTGAATGTCTCTCTGCGATTTCATCCTGGATGGCCCTCCGCCGACTTAAACTTAACATGGAAAAACGAGAGCTCCTCATACTTCCTCCCCAAACCTGGCCTTACTACCTCCATCCTCATTGCTGTTAGAAGTACTATCATTCACCCAGTAGCCCAAGCACGCTGCCTAAGGTTCACACTCGACTCCTCTCTCACATTCTCCTCTCACATTCAAAACGTATCTAAAATCTATCGCATTTTCCTCCGCAATATCACAAAGATACACCCTTTCCTCTGTTGCTCGACTGCTAAAACTCTTACTCAGACCCTCATTCTCTCCCTTATCGATTGCTGCATCCTCCTTCTCTCCAGCCTCCCTGCCTCTCACCTGTCTCCCCTACAATCTATCCTAAACGCTGCTGCCAGAATCACTCTACTCTTTCCTAAATCTCTCGCAGCGTCTTCCCTGCTGAAATCTCTCTCCTGGCTTTCTATCAAATCACGCATCCCACACTCAATTCTCCTCCTCACTTTTAAATCTTTACACTCTTCTGCTCCTCCTTACATCTCAGCCCTAATTTCTCGCTATGCACCACCCGACTCTTGCGTTCTGCTCAAGGATGCCTTCTCTCTATCCTCTGTGTTTCTAAAGCCCTCTCCCGCCTTAAACCTTTCTCACTGACTGCCCACACCTCTGGAATGCCCTTCCCGTCAATACCCAACTTGCACCCTCTCTATCCACCTTTAAGACCCACCTTAAGACACACTTGCTTATAGAAACATGAGTAGCAACGTGGCTAATAATATACAAAATGTAACCTGCTCCCGCACACTATTAATAAAAATTACATCAATGCAGCTTCATTACCATAGCGGCAAGCTGCTACAGTAATTAATTATTTTTTAGTGATATGTGTGTTTTGATTATAGTGTATGTGAGCAGTGGGTCTCCTGAGCTAAACCGCATAGGTTTCAGCCTTGGGGACCCCATACTTCATGAGACACAGGCCCCGTTATGGGGTGCTGGTATCCCCCAGTCATGTGACGTGGGAGCTTTAAAAGCACAGGGGATCCCGGCACCCCATAATGGGGCTTATATCTTATTAAGTAGGGGGTCCCCAAGGCTGAAACCTATGCGGTTCAGCTCAGGAATGGAAAATTAACCATTTTCTTAGATAGATTATGTCTTACCAATGTATAAGGTAGATTGTTTCTCATTTCATCAATGCATAGATAATTATCATTCTCTTTTATTATGCACACTATAAGATACATAATGAGATTTATTGCTAATCTTTGATTTTCCTATCTCCGGGTGTGGATAGAATGTATGATTTATGAGGACTGTTTATAAATCTTGATACTTAATCTTTGACATGTTATAACAATATTTATGATAAATGGATTATGACAGTCCTTTAGAGTGTTAAGAAATGTATATGCATGTATCTCTATATACCATGGAAGATACATTATCTCCTGTTTCCTCTTCTCTCTCTTTTCTTTATTATTATTGTTATTATTATTACCATTATTATTATTATTTATATTTATTATTTATTATTTATTTTTTTATTATTTTTTGTTCATATATTCTTTTCATTCTTTTTCTTCTATTATTCTTTCTTTTTCCTTGTTTTTCTTGCGGTCACTATTATGGTCTATACATATAGTGAAAATCATTGAATGACCATATGTGTCTCTCTTTTTTTTTGTCCTAAAAATAATCCTAAAAATAATCTTAACTGCATCAGTGTATGTATATATATGCTTTTTTCTGGTTTAAACATCAACAATTTGTCTTATAAGAACATTACATAATGAGTTACACTAGGTTATATTGAATCATGTATCATCAACAGTAGTGTGTCTTTCACATTCAAGTAGAGTACATACGTAGGTTATATATGTTCTTTATATATATATATATTCCTTTTTAATAACATTTTTTAATTTTTTGTGTCATTGGTAATGAGTTTTAATATGTTTTATGCAGCTACTGATGGGTTTCTTCTTTTTGGTATGATAATTGGGGCTCTCACTGTGGGGGGGTGCGCACGCAATTCCTTCCTCTCTCCCTTCAGACCATTGTGTCTGTATGGGTGTCGTGTGAGGGTGCGCGCGTGCCTACCAGCAGGGGAGATCCTTAGTTAGGTCCTTAGTTGCGTCCCTCATCTTTTGCGCATGCGCGTGGTGACGTATGGGAGTGAGGTCTTCTGCGGGGGATGATCGTGATGCCTGTCAACATTGGGTGAGTATTCATCTCCAAATGCTGCGGGGCCATTTGATCCTTTAGGAGGGGATTCTCTCCTCCCCTTGGGCACCTTTGCGCATGTGTGGATGATGTGGTAGCGCATTGGATGATTACAGAATGTGACGTCATTATGTTTGGCGCCAAATCAGCAGTCAGCTGTATTTAAACAGGCTATGATGTAGAACTTCCTGATAAAGTGCATAGCCTACACGAAACGCGTAGAAGGGCTCCTACCCACGATCTTATGTGTTCCCAATAAAGTAACTATTTTTTGTCAGACCTGCCTCTCTTGCTCTCATGCTGTGCGCTGCCCAAACTTGCTTTGGATCGTTTGGACTTCGGAAACAGCTGCACGCATAAGGAAAACTGCTGGGGGTTTATGTGAGTACTCATACCTCTAGGCCAAGCCCCTGCTCATGTACACTATTATCAAAATCATTATTCTTAATGCACGATCGCCTGTAAGAGCCATGCATGGAAACGCAGCGTCTCCATGCAGCTCTTACAGGCTGTTTTTTTTTTCTCAGCTATCGCTCTTTAGAATTTTAATCACAATAACAGGGGGAAAAGAAAACAGCTCACGCGATCGGGCATGTTTTGCCCTCATCTAACCAAATGCACTTCACTTCTTAGTGAATCCCGCCCCTGGCTTCATTTTTTATCGTGGGATTACAAATTTTCCAATCAGGCGCAAAAGCTCACTGCTTAGTGAATCGCTCCCATAGTCTGACATATCCTTCCTTTTGATCACTTACACAGTGTAAGCCTCCATTTGTTAGTTTGTGTGTGATAAATGTCTTTTAAGTTGATTTTCACCATGAGTCTATCTTTCTGTTTTTGATATACACCGGACCACCTGCATCATGCCATCCAGGGACAACACTGCCACTGTTGGGATTTTTGAATTATTATTCTTGCTCCATTGTGAGTAGGAATTTATAGGCCCCTTTATTTCACCAAATTCACTGTTTTGTTCCATTATTGTGATTTTTCTTTTACAATGGCTTTCACCACCCCTAGGGTTTGGAGAAAACTAATAATATAACCAGAATCAAGGACATACTGCTGCGGCACAGTTTATTCGAGCATTTGCCCGTTCTGTGCCGCAGCAGTAGCCTGGCGCGCGCCCGAGTGTGACGGGCGCACGCCGAAGCAGCGGAAGAGCGCCCTCCGATCGGGGCGCTCTCCCTACCGCTGCCGGGTCCGCCGGGTCCCCCGGAACCCCCTGCCGCTGTCCCGCGATCGCGGGACACCAGGGCTCCCTCGGGGAGCCCCTGGACACGCGTGCAGCGGGCGCACGCTCCCGATGACACGTGACCGCGCGTCTATGACGCGCGGCACGCCGAGGGGCGGCCACTAGCAAGCCGGGAGATTTCCCGGCTTGCGGTACCGACCACACTTCAATAAAGTGTGTCGGTAGTGTAGTAGAAGATCGGTCTATAAAGTCTTTTGAGACCCTCTGAAATTAGGCCGGATTGCCAGGAGGAGAGATCTTCAGATACCTGCAACTTAAAGGTTTTATAACACTTTGGTAAACTACTTCCCCTTACATATTTTGAAGAACTACAGTATGTATAAATCCCAATTACCAAAAAGGCCTGATATCAATCCTGTTTAAAGATTTCACTCTTACAGATTCTAACATTTTGTTGAGATGATTATTTAAAGTAAAACTAGGTTTTATTAGGCACATGAGAAAACAATGGGGTTTAAAATAAGGATTAAACTAATTAACAATACGCTGAGAATCCCTAAGGGATACTGTAATACTGAACAAAGGTTAGCAATGTCCCTAGATATTCCTCCCCTTGACCTCATAGACACTGACACGCTTGACAACCCTCCTAGAAGAGTCTAATAGAATCCCAGGTGAAGGGCCCTTCCCTCACCTCAGACTTAAGTCCAAATTCTTACCGTTCAGTGAACAGTTTGCGAACATTGATGTGTTCTGTGACCTAATGACTAAGGATCTTGAATCCCAAGTTCAGAATGCTGGTTCATCTAACTTATCCAGAAAAAACAGCACTAAAAGAGCTGGAATCTAATGACAAAATAACAATAAAACCATCAGATAAAGGTGGCAACCTAGTAATTTTAAACACAACTGATTACAAAACTGAATATCTCAGGTTGGTATCTGATAGAGCATGTTATGAAGTATTGGATCTTTACCCAACACCATAGAGCTGCACTCCATTCTGGACAAAGGCTTACTTCAAAAAGTCATAAGTCAAAAAGAACACGATTTTATCTTTACAAGAAACCTCAAAAAAGCAACATTCTACAGTGTGCCCAAGATACATGTGACAGAGTGAAGTCAACTCCTATCAGTTACGCCTGGGAGACATATGTCTGAGTGCTTCATCCAGCACTCATAAGGGTTAACTCAGGTGGAAGTTAGGAAATCAGAACTCTTTAGCTGACACCTGAGAGCCAGCAAGGTAGATAAAGGATCATGTGACTGGCAGTAGCTGCCAGAGAGAGAGAGAGAAGCACACTGCTGCGTGAGCCCTTAGCCAGAGGAATTTCACCAAAGACTACTTCAACTAAAGTAAGGATTATTAATTTGTTTACTGACTGCTTAAAGTATCCTTATGGTTTGGTTCTGGTTTAGCCAGCCAGCCTGCTAGATAGGTCTGCTGTGTTATTAGTCAGTTTTTCTCCCAAAGTGGAGCAGGATTTATTTTGTTAAAGGGACAGTGTACCCGCATGTTATGTTACTGTGGAGAAATAAAGCCACTGAACGTTTTTATTTATCCTGAAACTATACGTGTGGACTGTTCCCTGACCTCGGCTACAGGCCGTCCTGCCACAGGTGGTGTCAGAAGTGGGATGTTGGACGGCCCCTGTATCTGAAGGGCCACACAAAAAAAAAATAGAGAAATTATTTTCTCAGTTCCTTGAGCAACAGCTCCAGCTAGCAGAGAAGCAAGCAGAGCGACAAGCCCAGCAAGATGAGCGACAAGCCCAGCAAGCTGAGAGACAAGCCCAGCAAGATGCGCAACAGGCCCGGTGAGAGGAAAAGCTACTCCAACTGCTAGTCGAAGGCCCAACCCCAGGCAGACCAGGGATTCCAAATAACCCACCGGTGATGCTGCCTAAAATGAAGCCAAACGAAGACCCAGAGGCATTTCTCCTCACCTTTGAAAGGGTAGCCACGGTCTATGGCTGGACAGTTGATCGCTGGGTAACGTCTCTGGCTCCCCTCCTCATAGGGGAAGCTCAGGCAGCCTACCAGGCTCTTCCAGCAGACGAGGCCATGGACTATCTGAAACTAAAGGCTGCTATTCTGGATCGCCTAGGCCTCACGCCAGAGACCTACCGACAGCGGTTGCCAGACAGTCAAATATACAAACCGAGACAGACCCCGGGTCGTAGCCCACCGCTTAGTAGACTTATGTGCCAGGTGGATACAAGCGGAAAAACATGACAAGGCAGAGATCCTTGAACAGTTTGTGCTCGAGCAGTTCATACAGATACTGCCCCCTCCTCCCGCTCCTGGGTAAAAAGACATGCTGCATTTTCCCTGGATTCAGCGGTCCGCTTAGTGGAAAACTTCCTGGGCGACGACACCCAACAGGATAGCTGGGAACGGCCGGTGCAAACACCAGTTGCTTCCGGTGATACTAGAGGCAGGAGAGCAGACAATCAATGGATCTCCCGAGCTGGCAGGTTGTAGACCCCGTCAACCCGATCGGAAGACCCTTTCCCATCTCGGAGGGTTCCTGGTACAAACTCCCGCAGTTACGCCTATCCTGGGTCCGAGGCCACTTGATCACTCAAGGGAGGCCGCCACCCACAGTATTCCCCGAGAACCTGGACTCCTGTCACCCACCCGATGGAGAGGATAACCCCACCAACCAGAAGGGAGGACCCCATCCAACAGCAGAGAGGTCCAAACACCGAGCCCTGTCGAGAGCTTCCGCGGACGACCGAGTTTGCGGACTCAGGAGATGAGGAAATGGACTGTTCATATGGCAGAACCACTGCCACAGCTTGTCTCCGAGGGGACCACAATCCGTGGTTAGTCCCAGCATCTCTGGAGGGGACAAAAGTAAACGCCATGCTGGACTCGGGCTCTGGAAAAACCCTGATCCTAGAGGGCCTAATTCCAAGCAACAGACTATCTTATGACTCTCCTTGGAATATAGAGTGTATCCATGGGGATACAAAGAGATACCCGACGGCGAACGTTACACTGCGTATCCAGGATCAAGAGGCTAGCCTACTAGTGGGAGTTGCTCCCTGGCTATCTGCTCCTGTTCTACTTGGCCGAGACTGGCCCTACCTCGAAACATTGTTGGCCCCTACTCCTATGGAGCCTACTTCTCTGGTACCGGAGAAGCCCAGAGTCTTGTTCCCTTTTTCCCCAGAGATTTCCCCCGTAGACACCATGGCCCAAAGACACGTAAACAAGAGACGTGCGGAAAAAGAGGACTGGTTAAGAAAAGCTGGGACTTTTGGTAACATTAGTCAGCCCAAAGGACTGCAGGTCATGGCCGGGGATGACCAGGGTGGGGAACAGATAGATACGGGAGTGTTGCCAGACCTGGATCTTCCTGACTTCCGTCAGAGGCAGAGGGAGGACCCAGCTCTGGCTAGACAATATGAGAAGGTGGTACAGGTCAACAACAAGATAATAGATGAACAAGGTGTAAAAGTGTTTCCACATTTTGAACTGTGAATAAGGCTACACAAACAGGGGAGGTCATTAGACAGATGCTAGTCCCTAAAGGGTTGATTAAAACAGTGTTTACCCTAGCCCATACTTTCCCATGAGGTGGTCATTTGGGCAGAGATAAGACCACGGACCGCATCTCGTCCCGGTTTTACTGGCCAGGCATACATGGTGACATCATGAAACTATGTGAGACATGTCCTGAATGCCTGTTAACTAGCCAAAAAGGACAGAAGCTGGCTCCTTTGGTTCCTCTGCCCTTGGTAGCCGTCCCATTCAAGAGAATTGGGGTAGATCTGGTCGGACCTTTAGAACCCTCTGTGAAGGGACATAAATTTATACTCGTTGTTGTTGATTATGCCACCAGGTATCCTGAGGCCTTCCCTCTGATATCAGCCACTGCTAAACAGGTTGCTCACAGGCTGTTAGAACTGTTTTCTAGGGTAGGACTTCCCCAAGTAATGTTAACTGACCAGGGAACAAATTTCATGACAAAGTTAATGCAGGATGTCCTGAAGTTATTGGAGGTAAAATCTGTCTGGACCTCGGTCTACCATCCTCAGACTGATGGATTGGTAGAGAGGTTTAACCATACTTTAAAAACTATGCTTAGGAAGTTTGTGGACACTGAAAAGCGAGCTTGGGATGAACTACACCCTTTTCTGTTGTTTGCGGTACGAGAAGTTCCCCAATCATCCACAGGCTTCTCACCGTTTGAGCTCTTATATGGACGCCAACCTCGGGGTATTCTCAACCTACTGAAGGAATCCTGGGAGGAGGAGCCCTCCCCCTCCAAGAATACCCTTCAGTATGTCATAGACCTTAGAAACCGCCTAGACATGATAGGTCAGTTTACGAAGGAAAACCTCAAATCTGCTCAAGAACGTCAAGAGAGGCAGTACAACCAAAATGCTCGCTTGAGAGTCTTCCAACCTGTGGACCAAGTGATGCTACTACTACCGACATCAGAGAGTAAACTCCTTGCAAAGTGGCAGGGTCCTTTCCAAGTTCTCCGCCGCACCGGGGAGGTGAACTATGAGATCTCTCAACCAGGGTCCAGGAAGGGTAAACAAATCTACCACGTGAACCTCCTGAAACCCTGGAAAACGATGAGATCGCTGTTCATTCACCCTCGGGAAGGAGAGACGGATTTGGGTCCAAAACTTCCAACGGGTAGTATGTACACTGACCATCAGGTTCCCATGGGAGAGCAGTTAACAACGGAACAAAGGTCAGACCTACTTGATGTATGTGACCAGTTCCCAGATGTTTTTTCTGAGCTGCCAGGGCAGACTGATTTAGTGTTCCATAGGATTGAGACAGAACCTGGCGTAAAAGTACGGTCCCGTCCCTATAGATTGCCAGAGGGCCGAAAAGACCTGGTAGAGAGGGAGATAATAGACATGTTGGAATTGGGCGTGATCGAGGAGTCCCACAGAGAATGGTGTAGCCCTATCGTGTTGGTCCCTAAACCAGATGGGAAGGTGAGGTTTTGCGTGGATCTGCGTAAGGTAAATGCTGTATCCAGATTTGATGCATATCCAATGCCTAGGGTGGATGAATTGCTTGATTCGCTTGGTAAAGCAGAGTATATCTCCACCTTAGATCTCACGAAAGGATATTGGCAGATACCTCTAGCGGAAGAATCCAAATGCAAAACTGCCTTCGCCACCCCTCTCGGTTTATACCAATTCGTCACTATGCCATTTGGGTTACATGGGGCTCCAGCCACGTTCCAAAGGTTAATGGACAAGGTACTACGACCCCATAGGGCATATGCCGCGGCCTACTTGGATGACATTGTCATCTATAGCAGACACTGGCAGTCTCATATAAAAAGGTTAAGGGCAGTCTTAACGTCCTTAAGAGAAGCAGGGCTCACTGCAAATCCCAAAAAATGTGCCCTGGGTTAATCCACTACAAAGTACTTGGGCTATGCTTTGGGGGAGGGATAGTAAGGCCACTAGCTAGCAAGGTGGCCGCCATAAAGGAAGTCCCCACCCCACAGACAAAGACACAGGTCCGCTCCCTTTTGGGGTTAGCAGGGTATTACCGGCGGTTTATCCCCAATTTTTCAGAAATATCTGCACCCCTAACAGATCTGACAAAAAAGAGTGCCCCGACCCAAGTTAAATGGTCTTGGGAGTGCCAAGACGCCTTTGACATGCTAAAAAAGTGCCTGTCAGAGGGCCCCGCTCTTCGGAGCCCAGATTTTAAAGAGCCCTTCATCATCCAGACGGATGCCTCAGAGGTAGGACTGGGAGCAGTGCTGTCTCAGCAATTTGATGGTGTTGAACACCCCATACTGTTCATCAGCCGGAAGCTGTTCCCAAGGGAAGTGAGGTATTCCGTAATTGAGAAGGAGTGGCTCGCTGTAAAATGGGCAATTGAGGCCTTGAGACATTATGTCGCCGGAGTACACTTCACCCTGGTCACTGACCATGCGCCCTTGAAGTGGTTAAACACCATGAAGGACACAAATCCAAGGTTGACCCGGTGGTATATTGCCCTCCAACCCTTCTATTTTGATATTCAGCATAGACCTGGAAAGGACCATGGAAATGCTGATTTTTTTGTCAAGGGAAGGAGTGGAGGGTCGGGCTTCAGCTGTGTGGGACACTAGCCACAGACAAACAGGGGAGGTATGTGACAGAGTGAAGTCAACTCCTATCAGTTACGCCTGGGAGACATATGTCTGAGTGCTTCATCCAGCACTCATAAGGGTTAACTCAGGTGGAAGTTAGGATATTAGAACTCTTTAGCTGACACCTGAGAGCCAGCAAGGTAGATAAAGGATCATGTGACTGGCAGTAGCTGCCAGAGAGAGAGAGAGAGAAGCACACTGCTGTGTGAGCCCTTAGCCAGAGGGATTTCACCAAAGACTACTTCAACTAAAGTAAGGATTATTAATTTGTTTACTGACTGCTTAAAGTATCCTTATGGTTTGGTTCTGGTTTAGCCAGCCAGCCAGCCTGCTAGATAGGTCTGCTGTGTTATTAGTCAGTTTTTCTCCCAAAGTGGAGCAGGATTTATTTTGTTAAAGGGACAGTGTACCCGCATGTTATGTTACTGTGGAGAAATAAAGCCACTGAATGTTTTTATTTATCCTGAAACTATACGTGTGGACTGTTCCCTGACCTCGGCTACAGGCCGTCCTGCCACAATACACAAACAAAAACTGCCAACCACCAGGTCGCCCAATCATCTCGGGGGTCAGCAATATGACAGAACATACCAGTAGTTATATCGATCAGGTACTCAGGCCCTATGTGGCATCACTACCATCCTACATCAAGGACACCAAAGATGTCCTTCAGAGGTTGGAAGGCATAGTTATTAATGAAGAGACTATTCTGGTGAGCCTAGATGTTGAGGGCTTATACACCAGAATCCTCCATCACAAGGGTCTCGAAGCTACTCCATACTTTCTCCAAACAAGGGGCCAACACTACACTACCCACAGCAAGTTTGTGATAGATCTTCTAACGTTTATCTTGAATAGAAATTACTTCTTGTTCGATAACAAGATATATCACCAGACACAAGGAACGGTGATGGGCACAAAATGTGCACCATACTATACCAATCTCTATCTGGGATGGTGGGAAGCAAAGCACGTCTTCACGGAAGACTTAGACCACTTCACGTCACACGTAATACTATGGACACGGTTCATAGATGGCGTGCTCATTCTATGGTAAGGCACACCCACACTACTCAAAGAGTTTGTCAAAACCCTCAACTGCAATCAGTTGAATTTACATCTGACTCTTGAGTATGATAGGCAATCCATTTTCTTCCTAGACCTTAAAATCTCAAGAGGACCCGATAACATCATAGAAACAACATTTTTTAGGAAGACAACAGCCACCAATAATCTTCTAGAAGAGTCTAGCCACCATCCCAGAACACTAGTACAGGGCATACCCATAGGCCAATTCCTCAGGCTAAGGAGAAGTGGTAGCACCATTAAAGAATTTGAAACCCAGGCCAAAGCCATGACCCAACGGTTCAAAGAGAGAGGATGAGAGGACACAGTAACAAGAGTATCAACACAGCTTATAAAAGAGCTAAATACTCCCAACATACTGATCTACTCAATGACAATACCTCCAATGATGAGCAAAAGGTGATACGATTCATAGGTACCTATAACAAACAATTGCATCTGGCCAGGGATATTTTCAAGAAACACTGGCATGTTCTGCAAGCCGATCAGGACATTCAGGATGTCATCCCTGCCTACCCTTCTATGGTAAGCAGACGAGCACGCAATCTTAAAGACATTCTAGTCCACAGCCATTTTACCGAAACACCAGTACGTACATGGTTACCACTTAAACCCCAAGGCAGCTTTTCCTGCCAACACTGCAAAGCCTGCCAACATGTGGCCATGACCAAAACTGGAACAATACTAAAACGTACCAGATAAGGAAATTTATAAATTGCCAAAGCTTTGGAGTAAATTTACCAGGGGATTTGCAGGTATGGCAAAATCTACATCGGCAGAACTAAGAGACAATTTAAACAATGTGTGCTTGAACACCTAGGCACAATTAGAAACAAAACAGACACCCCAGTGGCAAGGCATGTTAATGCTTGTCATAATGGAGACACTAAATTCATGTCCTTCAGGGGCATAGATCAATTCTCCTTGGGCCAAAGGAAAGGGGATATTGACGTGATCCTTTTACAAAAAGACTCAGGATGGATCTACACCCTGCAAGCACTTTCACCAAAAGGACTAAATGAGGGCTTTATGTTCAGCCCCTTTATTTGACACTACAGCTTTATAGTATCTGTTCTAAAATAGAGTTCTCAGCTCTTCAAGGGACCCTACTTTATCCCTGTCCACTCTGGTATATTCTGTTAAATGTTAAGTAACATTTGCATTGTTTTTGCCAATATCCAGTGCCAACATATACTATGCAGAGGCAAGTACTATTACGCTCAAGGCACTGACACATAAACAACACACAGTAAGCATGACACACAATTTGTTTTTTTACTTTATTTTTTATCAAGTGGTGACAGTTGAGTTCCACAGGATACAATGTTGATGATATACATTGTATACAAGATAACATATTAGGAACCACTACAACAACTTACTCCAACACTCCTGCATTTCTGCACCAGTATTTGCACTATATCAGTCCAATCGCTATTGAGAGTCATGAACAAAGCTCTTAACAGAACTCTCTCAAAGCTAACCTATAGGTGCGCATGTGCGCGAGTCAGAAGGTTATTACAGGTCACAACTACGAGCGCTATAAATACTCACCAGCTCCAACGGGATCTCCCCCTCACACTGGCCATGATTATGCATTCTTAGCGAAACGTTCACGTCGGCGAAATCCTGCACACACGTGCACGCGCTGAGCCCTCTGATGCAGACGCTGACATCCAGAACTCAATGGCAGAGTGAGTCAGCAGTGTGGCTCAGTTCCTGTACTTTACATGCTCCTGCAATACCCAATGGTCTCAGGGAGCCTGTAGACGGACGTTCACAGAGGTACACAATTGGAGGCTTTTATAAGGTGAAATTATAATAAGGCTTTATTGTGCCTTTTCCTTTTCATCAGGAAATCATCCAAACACAGGGGGGGGGGGAAACAAAGCTTAATTCCCTTGGGAGTATTTCTAGTGAAATCCCATGCAATTTACAACTCCTAGTTAAGCAGGTCTCCCAGCCCCAAACACATAGCATGACATAAGCAGATATAAGAAGTCTCTTTAGAATGAAAGTCTTATCTGTTAGCTGCTGTAGAGTAAGCTTCTCTGCTCTCCTGGAACTGCACCCGTGCGTGCACAGAAAACAGCATCCAGGTTTAGAAGTCTTATTTGGTGTCTTGCAATCAGCTATGCTGGGCAGAGCTCAAGACCGGTCAGCTCCAGAGATGTGTGTTCTCTCCAAAGGTCAGCTCTCATTCAGAGCTAAGGAGTCACTTCCTGTCTCAAAGGCAGGCTTTTTCTACCACTTCTAATCAGGCAGGTGGTGTTAGTTAATTTGCCACCAGCCGTTAACCACCACACTGCTGGATTAGAGGCACATTTGTGAACAGAGATAAGTCCCCTGTTACAGAGCCCCTCTCTCTAAAGGGATTATACTGACAAGTACTTTGTTCCACTGGAACATACCTACCTTGCTGATCTTATATATCCTCGACTGCACACTGTAGTTATCCCTACACGAGGGCTATTTAGGCATATTAATCAGTTAACATATGGTGCTCCTTTCAGTAGTTGTACCTACCTGCACCTATTGAACTGTCAGTTCACAACCTTACTGTATATGGAAAGGTACAACACCTTTTTTAGGTTTAGGGCAAGTTGTCAGGAAACATATATAGTAATAATACCTACATGTTGTTCAACCTAGTTAAGACACTTGCTGGAAATACAGAAAAAAGAAAAAGAAAACAGCGCAAAAAAAACCTCATGGTGTAGTATTAAAAATAAATTTTATAGGGTAAATTGGTGATTATTGCACGTACATCAATAAAAGCATAATTCAGCATGACATGTTAGGGACATGTTACCACTCATCCAGTAATCATAAAAGGTCATGGATTGACAATATACCCCTAAGCCAGTTCATGCGCATTAAACGCAACTGCAGTCTTCGGACTGACTTCGAAGCCCAATCGGTCTCTCTTTTTGAGAGGTTTGTTGAGCGTGGGTACGACAAGACCCTGCTACTCAGCTCTTTAGAGAAGGTTGAGAAAATGGAGAGGGATTCTTTACTAGTGCAGAGAAAACAAACAAAGACAGAAGATAAAGAAGAAAAATTAATAGTACCATTTATTACAGAATTTAGTTCTGTCAGCACTAGTATTCAGAAAATTATCAATAAAAACTGGAACATTTTATGCAATGATCCGATCTTGGGTCCTTCTCTTAATCAAAAACCCAGCTTCATTTACCGCCGGGCGAAGACCCTTAAACATTATCTGGCACCAAGTGATATTGGATCTCAGATTCAAACACAATTGGAGATTCCATGGATGCCTGATAAACCCAACGGTAACTATTGCTGTGGAAAATGCAAAGCCTGTAAAATGTTAAGTAAAGATCGTAAAACTTTTCAATCTAACACAACCAAAGAAAATTTCACTGTCAAAGACTGCATATCTTGCAGTCAGTATACGTGATATATCTGATACAATGTCCCTGCGGATACCAATATGTAGGGCGGACAAAAAGATTTTTAAGGGTCAGAATTTTAGAACATGCGAGAAATATTAGAATAGGTTTTGAGCAACATACTGTAGCGTGTCCAGGCATTTTAAACTCAAACACAATTCTGACCCTTCACTTATGTCTTACATAGGTATCCAAATTGTGCAAGCAGGGAGACGTGGTGGAGATAGAGAGAAGAAACTATCTAAACAAGAGAGTTTGTGGATTTACAAACTCCAAACTCTATCTCCACTGGGTCTTAATGAAGAGATTGATGTCTGGTCTCTTTTTTAACATGTTACTTTTTTAACTTTTTTAGTGCTAATTATAACCAGTGATTTTTTACAAAGAATGTATTTTTTATACATAATATATTTCAATGAGTATATCCATTCTCTTTATTAGAAATGTCTGCACACTTAAAAACCAGTCCTTACCATTTTCTATATCATTTTATTCACTCTTAAACATTTATATCCAGATAGTGATTTGTTATGCACTTGTTCTGTTTTTAAATATTACTAACATTTGTTTTCTTTATTTCTAGAAGTTCTATTTTTAAATTTCAAGAACCGCAATTGGTTATTAAAAATTGAATGTATTTATTATGTGCTAAATGTTTTTGTATTAACTTAGATGTTGATTGAGACTATAGCCTAGTCTCCCCAGGTGGGGATTGTTTGCCAACTAGGTATGGCCAATCAAATCAGTTTCATTAAGTATAAGAACCGCCCCCGAAACTTCCTCCGTTATTCTCTGAAGAAGTATTCATTACGAAACGCGTAGGAGAGGGCGCGTTCCAATACCTTCCTTATCTGAACCCCATTGCGGCTTTATTTCACTGCATAACTTGTGCGTATGACCTGTGGGACTTCCACTCTATTGAACATTGTGAGCAGAGAGACGCGAACATAGACGGGCGCCGTCTGATGACGTCAGACGCTACTGCGGTCAATCCGGAACTGCCTGTGAGAATACCGTGTCGGAGCTGACGGCTGCTGCAGGGAGATCCCTGAAGGAGGTTTAAACTTCCCACCAAGCGGCTTGCCGGAGACTGGTGGACATCATACGAGGAGGATTTCCTAAGAGACGTGCAACCCGTTGCTGAGCTGTATACAGAGGACCAGAGGACGATCCAGATACACATCAGCCTGCACATAGCTGTTTCCTGCGAGTGGTAACATGTCCCTAACATGTCATGCTGAATTATGCTTTTATTGATGTACGTGCAATAATCACCAATTTACCCTATAAAATTTATTTTTAATACTACACCATGAGGTTTTTTTGCGCTGTTTTCTTTTTCTTTTTTCTGTATTAGCTGGATAGCTGAGCCATCCCCTAAGAGCAGCAGCACAAAACCTCCCTATACCAAGGTTGTATTTATCTTGATCACAATATCACTTAATCCTTATATACCATTAATGAGCGCAATGTTTGTTTGTTCCACTTGCTGGAAATGCAAGACGTGCTTAACAGTGCCTCATATTTTATTACATTACTTTAATTTGTGCAAGTTCAATATGAGCTTTAGGATCCTCAAGACCTTAAGCTCATATAAATTGGTGTACTCTATACAGGGCAGCAATACTCAGCTGACTCCTTAACCCCTGAGGTATCGATGCACTATCTTTTCTAGGTTGATATGACACTTAGGGCCTCATGTAGTAAGCGGCAGAAAGGCACTTCTCGCCCTTTTCACGCCAAAAATGCCTACCCCTATTCAGTAAGGGGCGAAAACGTGGCGAGAAGCAGAAAAACCGCCAATGTGTTTGGCGGTTTTTTTTTTTCGCCATCGGCGAGGCGAAAAGGCACTTTTCGCCTCAACTAGGCATTTTTTCCGTCACGCTCAATTCTAGTAGTGGCGAGTAGCTTTGTGCCACTATTCGCCACTCTGGAATGGCGTTTTTATGCCGAATCCGGCACGCCACAAAAAGTTGGCAAGTTGATGGTGAGAGGCTGCTGATGAGCGGCGGATCGGCACATAGAAAAAATTCAGGCCTTTTTCCTGGCTGGGATTGATGCCGGGGGTCTCCTGAGCTGATACCATTAATACCAGCACCGGAGCCCCCCGGCATGCATCCGAGGCAGGAAACATGCAATTAAATTTGAAGGAATATGATCTAAACCTGATATGGAAAGTGAAGGATCTTTGTTATGTTTTTCAAGGTAATATCTTGAAAGACTGTGAATAACCCCTCACAGTCTTTCAAGACATTACCTTGAAAAACATAACAAAGATGCTTCTTCACTTTCCATATCAGGTTTAGAACATATTCCTTAAAATTTGTTAAGTGGTGACAGATACAAAAAATTATACACCAGAGAGACTTATTGGATCTACGTATTAGATACGTTGAGTCCAAGAGGTCTCAATGATTGCATTGATACAAGCACCATAGTGTAGAGAGGTCCCTACATACACAACTCATGTGGAGGAACGGAGGTCTGGGTTGAGCATGTTCCCTTTGTTCCTTTATGTGGACTGTGGCAGATGGGAGGTTTCTTGGCCAGTTCTGATATCACACAATTTATATACATAGAGTAGTTAGGTCACATGAATATATATTCAACACACATCCTTATTTTTATACATTAAATAAATCAACAAATTTAAGCATTTTCACTTTTTCACCATTAATCTATCACACAGATAAATGTAATTTATTTTATATTCACATTTGTACTATACACATATATATATGAATTATATAATTAAAATATTATTGTTAATAGCACATGACAATTAGATCACAAATTTTTCATTTATTATACGTTTAAAGATTATTAAACTTATATAAATTATACCATCTGGATTGCTAGTTTTGCTCTTTATTTCTCTCCTTGGGCGATCCCTCCTACAATTATATGAATCTTTGAATTCTTTAAAAGGAAAAAAACTTTATATTATATCATTCTGTTCATTGAGTCTAGTATTCATAGGCATCTATATTTAACTACATGTCATAACCTACTGTATAGTCCAAAGAACGACAGGAAAATCATATTGTTTATCATCAATTTGGTACATTCGATAAACATCTAATGAATATTCCATTTAGATTTGTCTATAGATATATCATTTATATATTATCTGTGGCATGGTCCCTTCTATGTCTTTATGAATCAAGATATAAAATACTCACATCATTTGGATCATTTCTTAGCAGAGATCAAAAGATCTCCATGTTAACTATTAACATCAAGAATCTAGACATGTCTTCTAATAATTTTTTCCATCCTGATGGATATACTGTATTCCATCAATGTTGTTCAGTTGAAGTTCAAATCCATGTACAATATTGTTATATATATATATATATATATCATTTTTTATTTCATTTTTTACTTTTCATTTATTATGATAACCATGTCAAAAAGATTATTTGTGTGTTTTTATTGTCTGTCCTTTTCTCATTTTTATTTAGTAATCAACGTTTGATTAATATACAATTGCTTTTCTAAGTAAATTTTATTAAGATACAAGCTATTCAACACAGTGTTTAAACGGTTTATTGTATTATTTGAAAACAATCTTATATCTCACTTATGTTTATTTCATTATATCTATACTATCCAAAAAAAGCCTATATCATAATGATGCAATAATATTACTATATATGCATCTACATTAAGAGTAAACATTTACTAACATTGTAATAATGAATTTCTATGTCTCTGTCATTTTATTAATTCCAGATTATACATTTAAAAAGTGTTGCTTCACAATCATGTGACTGCAATTATCTATTATTCATTTATCAATTAAAATAGGATAACAATTTAATATAAACATAGCAACTTCTAAAAACAAGTTGATAACGTTGTTTTTAAATATATATTTGCAATTACATGCTTATAAATGTGAAATCTATAAATGTCTGTGTTTTGATTATATCTCATCTACATCATTATGTTTTATATAGTTATTAGTTAATATGTACAAAGTAGTTCAATTACAACTCAATATGGTTAGCACAAATGACCCAATTTAGGGCAATATTGGGCGTATTTTACTTGAATTTTTCAATTGGATGGAAACTCCTTTAAATAGTAGCCCAATTAGAATGCACGTTATCCCCTGATGAAATCCGTCAATCGGAAGAAACGCGTACACATAGGGCACGTGGTTTCAAGGAGCTACGTTTGGTGGAAGAGCTCGTGCGTCTGCTGCCAGGAGAGGGAGGACGTTCCCTGAGCCACACACAGCATCTAATGCTGGAACAACAGACTGTATACCTGAATTTCCAGAGGGACATCTGACTGTGATGCACCGGTAGCAGTGAGGTCTGAAGTACTGAAGTAAACATTCGGCGAGCAGCTACTTGTTGGCGCATGGGTTCACCCATACAATGCTTAATTTGCATTGACAAATTGTGAGTGTGCATTTGTCTTGTGATTTTTTCATTAAAATTTTGTTACCAGATTTTCGCCATGGATCGGGCGCTTTTTCTCTTTTTTCTCCAATAGAATTTGCTGTGAGGTTGCTGACCCCAAAGAAGAAGCAGCCCGGACGTTGTAATCTCCATACAAAATCATCAACTTTTTTTATGGAAAACACATATATATATTTTTTTAGTTCATTTTTTACACGTTTTTTTATTTTTTATTTTTTAACATTTTAATTTTTTGGTTAATACATTTTACCTAATCATATTATATTTTGATAATCATATTTTTCAGTGTTTTTTGCAATAATAGTTTATCATTCATCATTTTTTATTCAATATATTTTTTAACATACAATTACACATATACAATTTTTACACTTTTTTTTATATTTTACATACACTCACCATCAATACTTATGACCACCATCTGAGTTCCTATATATATTTTATAATAATATATTTTTACAATCGTTTTATATGGTTCATCTGTGCTAACATTTGTTGTGGTCTGTTTGTTGTCAGGAGTCTACTGTGGGGCTAGTACACACCCAGGCGCTGTTGAATCTTTCAATATATATATATATATATTACACCGCAACAACACCTATACCCCCCTAACATACACATACAGTATAGTAATGGGCACAATTAATATTATCCACAAATGATTATTAACCGCTACAGTCATTAAGGGGTTAACCAACCCTCAACCACCACTCGGGAGGCCTACATACCCTCCCCCACTAACCCCCCACCCCGTGTGGCCTAATCACACTCACCCACTACCCACAAGGGAGGCCTACCCACATACCCTTGGGGCCAATACCCCCTCCCCCCACCCCAGTACAGTACCCACAGTACAATAATGTGCCAAATAACTATTATCCAGATAGGGATAATAGATTATTTGGCCATTATTAAACACATTAACTAGCATAGTAAAATAAAGAAACTTCTACTGACCTCATTAATAAGAAGGCCCCGTCGCCAGCATAATCCTTGTCGTCCGTTGCCAAAATAATACATAGCCAAAACATTGCAATGACCTTCAGATATCAATCAACCCCTTAATCACCTTATCGAATACTAACCGCAAAGGTAATTAAGGGGTTAAGCCACCGTGTCCCGATACCCACCCTTCACACATTCCTTTGTACAGTGGCATCATCAAGTAAAAAAATAATAAAACATAAAATTATATACATATGTAGCCCCGGTTCCTATCGAACGCAGGCCACTACCATGTGCTATATAACCTGTAGGCTGACAGGGCCTAAGCCTCTGCCACGGAGAGCCTGGGGTGCTCAATACCTATGCCTTGGTGCAGCGCCTTCACCTGCGATAGCTTCCGCCCTAGGGGAAGTGGGTCTTCGCAGGAACTTATGTGCATGAACACACACATGCACAGCAATACCGTAACCAAGATGTTTTACTTATGCAACCAGCAACGTAATCACAAGTGCCCTTCTCTAGAGGAGACACTACTACCAGCGTCCTTGGAACGCTCACTCTCCCAATCCCACCACCGGGTGATCCCACCCCGTGTCCAGCTCCCCCTTGGAGTACGTTCCCCACCCCCCTTTCAAGTGAGTCAGTGGGGGTATAAGTGTGTTACTGCGCAGCCACCGTGTCCCGGAGTGAGAATGGTACCGTTGGTGCACTTGACGTTTTACCTGCTGGGTACTCCTGTACCCGGTTCTGCAACTATCTTCACAAAGGATCGGCGAGGGCGTAGATGACGTCACCCATAAACGTCCAGGGCGATCCCACCCAGACACGCTGCGACTTAGTGGTTTGGCCTGGTCCCAGGCCTCCCGCGGATATAGAACTGTCCTGGTATGACTCGTAGCACAGTAAAGGGATCCGGAACCTGACTATGGCCAGTCCCTAGCTCAGCTGCACACTACTAGGGCTCAGGGTCTAACTGGGCCTGGGGCATGTGGCCTAGGTAGGGGCGGCAGCCTCCCTACACCGGAGCTCCTTCTACTTTCTCCATCAGCTAGCTCTGAACAGTCGTGCACCCCTCCACTTCCTTTCCCTCCCTCATCCCGTACCCTCCTCCCCCAGCTCTCCTCCTTCGCGGGCTTTTTGGTCCCTGCCTTGCGCATGCGCAACCTCCGGCCGGACCAACTCTGCGCTGGCGCCACCTAACATGGTGGCTCCCTCTTGCGCGGAACCTCCGTTATCTGAGCATTCCCTAGGTGCACCTCCCCTTCATCCAATTGGGGAACAATGGGGTCCCGGCTACACCCTCCCCCCTATGGATTCCAACGTTCCCGCTTGGACAATACCTTTGAACTGGTACAACATTATATAATGAAAAATTGCATAACATATGACACATCACTCTCTTAAATCAGATTGTACATTTCGATAAACATCACAATTACTGATTGTACGCGGCTGCGGGCCCACTGCTGAGCCTCATAGTGGGGTGCCCCAAACTGATCGTAGGCCATCCTCATGGGAGGTTGCCCGTTCCTTTGGCTTCACCTTAACGACTGTTCGGTCACTCCCTTGGGGGAGTGACTATTTTGGTCTTGAATCTTGTGCTCTTCCCTTAAGGGGGTTACAGTCTCTAAATTATCCCGACTTGGTGCAAAACACGGGCTTAGTGGGTCCAGTGACGAATGTTCCGGAGCCACCCTCTGGGGTGAATGCTCCCCGCGCCCTTTACCCGTATCCCATTGGGAGGTACGCTCTGTTGAGGGCCCATTTGCGAGGTTCCCTCTTGTGGATCTTCTTGACCGGTTGAGTTCCCTGGCATGTCGCCTTCATAGGTCTCTTCCCCATCCAACGGTGATGCCGGCCACTCCAAATCCCCCTCTTCCACTCGGGGAATAGGAAGCAAATGATTCTGGTGCCATGTCTTCACCTGACCCTCCGAGTCTTTGATGCGGTAGACTGGAAGGCCAGGCATCTGTGAGGCTACATCGTACACTTACTCCCTCCATCGGTCAGCCAATTTATGTTTTCCCGGCAATCCCAGGTTACGGAGGAGTACGGCGTCACCGGGTTTAATATTTCTGTGCTTCATTTTGTGATCGTACCGCCGTTTATTCCTGGCGTTCAGTTTTTCAGTAGATTTCTCAGCTTGTACGTAGGACCGTTGCAGACTCTCTTGCAATCGCTGAACATATCGGAAATGAGTAGTGTTCTGTACCCCATCGGTGGAGACTCTTAGTCGTATATCCACTGGCAGTCGCGCTTCTCATCCAAACATGAGAAAGTACGGAGAGAAACCCGTGGAGTTATGTCACGTGCAATTGTAGGCATGCCCCAGCGTTTCCACGTGTCGACTCCATTCAGTCTTTTTCACCCCCGTTAAGGTGCCTAACGTCCAATAACGTGCGGTTGAACCGTTCCGGCAATGAATACCCTTCGGGGTGGTAGGGTGTAGTTTGAGACTTAGCGATGTGCAAGATTTTCAGCAGTTCTTTTATTAAGTTGCTTTCAACGTCTCTTCCCTGATCGGAATGAAGTCGTTGAGGGAGCCCGTAATGCAAAAAATACTTTTCCCAGAGAACCTTGGCCACCGGGATGGCTTTCTGATCTTTGGTCGGGAAGGCCTGGGCGTAGCGAGTATAATGATCCATGATGACCAGCACATTTCCTATACCGCGGCTGTCAGGTTCAATGCATAGGAAGTCCATACACACTAAGTCCATAGGCCCTGTGCTTTTTAAGTGGCCCATTGGAGCGGCCCTGGTGGGTAATGTCTTTCGCTGAATACACCGCACACACCGTCGACAGTGATGCTCTACTGCTTCTCTCATTTTGGGCCAGATAAATCAATCTCGCACTAGACCGAAAGTCTTCTCAACTCCCAAATGACCATGTTCATCGTGTAGAGCCCTCAGTACCAAGTACTGTAGTCTTTTGGGTAGTACTAGTTGTCTCCTATTTGGGTGATTATGATATTCTACCACTCTGTACAGCAGAGTTCGAACTTGTCTGCTTCCCACATTAGTATACACTACCGACACACTTTATTCGAGTGTGGCCGGTACCGCAAGCCGGGAGATTTCCCGGCTTGCTAGTGGCCGCCCCTCGGCGTGCCGCGCGTCATAGACGCGCGGTCACGCGTCATCGGGAGCGTGCGCCCCCTGCACGCGTGTCCAGGGGCTCCCCGAGGGAGCCCTGGTGTCCCGCGATCGCGGGACAGCGGCAGGGGGTTCCGGGGGACCCGGCGGACCCGGCAGCGGTAGGGAGAGCGCCCCGATCGGAGGGCGCTCTTCCGCTGCTTCGGCGCGCGCCCGTCACACTCGGGCGCGCGCCAGGCTACTGCTGCGGCACAGAACGGGCAAATGCTCGAATAAACTGTGCCGCAGCAGTACCTCCTACAATCCCCCGGAGCTTGTCTGAGAAGGGCCGGACGATTTTGCCGGATAGCATAGCGAATGGCTCCTGCGACCGGGTCTTGCTCTTGGTAGCATACCATATCTTTCCAGGCTATGATCTTGTCTGGAGTAACGTGCATGCCACTGGGATCCCGATAAGCCTCCGGTATAGCGTTGGATGTGCACCCTAGAGAGTCGGCCACCCATAATTCTGAGAATGCCACTTGATCATTGACTATGGCAGCAGTACCACATAGCGCTCTTAGTCCGGGTCCCGGGATTTCTGCCCATTGGTCCTCATCGGGTGTAGTGGCCAGCCCTGGTCGCCTAGACAGGGCGTCAGCGCCAATGTTTAAGGGCCTGGGCTTATATTTCAGAGTGAAATTGTAATTGAACAGGGCAGCCAACCAGCGATAGCCGGCCGCGTCGAGTTTAGCTGAGGTCATAATATAGGTAAGTGGATTGTTGTCGGTCCGCACCTCGAATGACACACCATACAAATAATCACAAAGCTTGTCGACAATGGCCCACTTGAGGGCCAAGAACTCCAGTTTGTGCACGGATAGTTCTTTTCACTGGGTGTCAGGCTGCGGCTGATATAAGCTACTGGTCGTAGTCCCTCTGGATATTTTGATGTAACACCGCCCCTAGCCCATGCAGACTAGCATCCACATGTAAGATATATGGTTATTCGGGATTTCCATAGGCCAACACGGGAGCCGCGGTTAAACTCTGTTTTAGGTCCTGGAAGGCTTGTTTGCACTGTGTCGTCCATTTGTCCCTGAAGGGTTGTCGGCAGGCGTAGCCTTCCGGCCGGTGCCTTCCGGATATATCTTGAGGAGGCCGTTGAGGGCTTTGGCCCATCGGGAGTACCCCTCCACAAACCGGCGATAATATCCGCAGAACCCCAAGAACGATTGTAACTCCCCTACATTGTCAGGTCAGGGCCAGTTGATGATGTCTTCTATTTTGGCTGGGTCCGTAGCGATTCCTTCAGTGGACATTATGTGTCCCACGTAAGTCACTGAGGTTCGGCAGAAATGGCATTTATCTAAAGAGAGCTTAAGTCCTTCTCACGCTAATCGGTCAAGTACTTTCAGGAGTCGAGCCTCATGTTCCTCCAAGGTCTTCCCGAAGACTATGATGTCATCCAAGTACACGAGACATTCTCGTGGGGTCAGGTCCACTAAAGTCTTCTCCATTAGCCGCAGGAAGATGGCGGGGGCACCACATATGTCTTGGGGCATACGGGTGAATTGGTAGAACCCCAAGGGACAAATGAACGCCGTTATCTCTTGATCCTCATGACTCATAGGTACCTGATAGTACCCAGACCGTAGGTCCAACACACTGAACCATTTGCTTCCATGTAGTGCTTCCAGGATTTCTTCTATACGGGGAAGATTGTACTGGTACGGTACGGTTCGGTTGTTAAGGGTCCGGTAGTCTACACATAACCTCACCATCCCATTCTTCTTGCGCACTACCACTATGGGCGAGGCGTAAGGCTTCGTGACTCTGTAACGATTCCGGCTTCTTCCATTTCATGGAGGACCGCGCGTACATCTTCCATGTCATTGGGGGCGAGCCGGCGGGTACGTTCCCTGAAGGGCTTGGTATCATTCATCCGAATGGTGTGTTGGGCATGTCGGCTACACCCCACATCCATCTCTCCAGTAGAGAATACGGGTCATCTCTCCTCCAGCTGTACTCGCAGCCACTCCTTCCATGTATCCGACAATCCGGACGAGCCAAAGTCGAAGTCTAGCGGCACTCTGGCGGCTTTTACTTGTACGGCCTCATTCACCGAGCTGATGGGGTAAATCCTAACTATCCTTTGTCCCGCGTTGATGGCCATGGGGAAGGGCGAAAGATTTTGGACCATCACATAAATTCGACGGGGAATGGTGGTCGGCCAATCCCGACATTCCGGTATTAGCCGATACCCTTGCCGGACATCTTCTTCGGGCGTACTTTTGAGAGAAAAGAGCTGCTCCTCGCCTACTCGTTCCGCATATGCACACCAGGCGGGTACCCTATGCGTTTCTCCTGGTTAAAACCAGGTCAGCCCTGCCCGGCCACAGAACAACAGTCCGTGGTCCTCTGCAGGGGCCGGAGAGGAGTCCGGGTCCACCTGGACCAGTTGTAGCTGTAGACTGGACATGGGCAGTTCGTTAGTTTTGTGTAGATAGGCCCGGATGACTGCTTGAACAATGTCAGCATTCGTACCCAGGATGATGGGATACTTAGGTGTCTCTTTGGGTTCCGGACACACCAAGGCGTTCACCTTTATGGGATGCGACTTCCCAGTGTTGAGCTGTTGTATCTCCAAGTCCACGGTTACTATGACATCAATAGGGTAGTCGTCATTGCTCAGCCCTCTTACTTTGATATGCCCGGCCAATTTCAGAGGACTCTTCTGTAGGTGTCGATCGTAGAATCCTCGATATTTGATGGTTACTTGAGATCCTGTATCCAGCAGGGCAGAGGAGTAGATACCGTCTACTAGTACTCGGATCAGCGCTACTGCGCCACGCGGTTACTCTCCTCTTTGGGTTCGCCACCACTTTGGGTGGAAGCCGGGGCTTCGGGGCTGGTATACACCACATATCATGGCCTGAGGCGTGAATTTCTTGGGTGACTGGCTCCGGTGACGAGAGTCCCCCATCCGACAATCCTAGGAGATATGTCCTGCTATAAATGCGGGAAAAAGGGGCACATCTCGGGAGGAGGTACGGAGGTCATACTGAGGCGAGGTGCGGCCTGGGTATTTTGGTCTCTCCGGGTCTGGTTTATCCGGCGGTTCTTCCTTCTTTTCAGCACCCCCTTTGGGTTTAGGGTTGCTGGCTGCTTTAGACTTCTGTTGGGAGTGAAGCATGAGATGTGTTTTGTGCTCTTTGACTTGCTGTAACAGTTTGATAAACGAGGGGGGAGGCCTTCGAGTGAGATTATCGCGAATCATGTTTGCAATAGGATGAGTAGGATTGGACCCCCGTAGATATTGTTTGCGGAGGTATTCATCCATCTGGGATATATTTTGGTCTCTCTGGGTCTAGTTTATCTGGCGGTTCTTCCTTCTTTTGAGCACCCCCTTTGGGTTTAGGGTTGCTAGCTGCTTTAGACTTCTGTGGGAGTGAAGCATGAGATGTGTTTTGTGCTCTTTGACTTGCTGTAACAGTTTGAAAACGAGGGGGGAGGCCCTCGAGTGAGATTATCGCGAATCATGTTTGCAATAGGATGAGTAGGACTGGACCCCGTGGATATTGTTTGCAGAGGTATTCATCCATCTGGGATGCGGCCAAGTATTTATGATGCAAGAGGGGACCCAGGAAGATTTGCACGCGGTGGATATACTGTAAGTAGACAAATCTTCTCCCTCCTTTTGATTTATGGCGTAGTACTTAGCCCAAAGGAATGGAAGCAGGCACACGGTCTTACTAAAGGTGCAGTTTATTGTGCCACCATAAATAAACTGCACAATAAACTGCACCTTTAGTAAGACCGTGTGCCTGCTTCCATTCCTTTGCTCAAGTACCTCTGGGATGTCTGGACCTCCCTGGATACAGCGCACCGGCAGATAAGTACCCCCCTCCAGCACCTACCAGCGGTGTGCATGTGCTTCTACATATGACGGTAGTACTTAGCCCACAAGGCCCCATCATCCTCGGTCGCAATATAGGCCTCGACTAGAAACTCAATCATCATACGAGCTGTCAGATCGGGGTACTGCTCTCGGTGGATACTGATCAAGGTGGACACCGAGGGTCTCAAGCACTCCATGAGCCATTGGCGTTTTACTACATCGGTACAAGACCATTCTTCCATTACTCCCCTAGTATGCTCCTCCAAGGGTCTATCCCGTCCTCCCCTGCTGGCACAGGTAGAGTCCCCGAGAAGGCCTACTTTTCCGGTAGCTTTGGGAATGCGTGGCCAGGGTAAGCACTTCCACTAACGGCGGTAAGCTTTAGGGGGTGGTTAACTGGTCTATCTTATCATTTAGTTTCTGCAGCATATCACTACGCACCCCCGCTTCTTCAGAGGCGCTAGACCTGGGATAGCTACATTCTGACGGACAACTACCCGCATCGGTCACGGGGTAGTGAGCAAAGGGGAGTGTCGAGTCGTCGTCACCAAGTTCCCCCACAGGGGGGTCCCGAAGGGGATAGACTAAGGGGCTGCCGCCGGACGGAGAGTTCGGAAGCGGCAGATATTGCGGGGCGGTATGCTCGAGGACTACTAGATCTCGCCGACAATCTACGAGCAAGGTGTTCCACTTAGCATCTTGATCTATGAGTATGTCTACCAGGCGGGCTTTGGCAAAACCCGGTAGTTGTCGTAAGGCCGTTTGCAATGTCTCTACGGGTAAAGCTATGGGTACTCGGGTCACTGCCACTGCGCGGCGGGTGGGCGTGCACATTTGTCGTGCCCAGTCATGGATTTCTTGACGTGAAGGAAGGGCCATGGCGATATATTTTTCTTGGGGGGGGGGGCACCCCAGGTCTAAGATCTCAGCAGCGCCTCCAAATGTAGCCCTGGTTCCTATCGAACGCAGGCCACTACCATGTGCTATATGACCTGTAGGCTCACAGGGCCTAAGCCTCTGCCACGGAGAGCCTGGGGTGCTCAATACCTATGCCTTGGTGCAGCGCCTCCACCTGCGATATCTTCTGCCCTAGGGGAAGTGGGTCTTCGCAGGAACTTATGTACATGAACACACACGCACAGCAATACCGTAACCAAAATTTTTCAATGACGTCACATCCGTTCTCCCCCAAGCCTCTGTCACATGGTCTACTAGAGCCAATCAGAGTTGGGATGGATTTCCCATGCTCTGATTGGCAACCGAACCATGTGAGGCTGGCCATGTTTCTTTTCATGACGTCATCTTAAAGGCAATTGAAGCAAAGCCATTCTGATTGGCTGTGCTTTCATTGCCTTTAAGTGACGTCATCATTTTTTTTTATCGGCCAAAGCACATGGTTTTCACGGCCCAATCAGGGCCGTGGAAACCATGACGAAAATGTGATGTCATAGGCCTTTAAAAGCCTATGTCGTCTCATTTTGAAGGCAGACGCCGAGGAGGAAGGACCTCCTACAGAAGAAGAAGACAAGGGCGTGGCAGCAGACGGTAAGAAGACCCCAGAAGAGAGCCGCAGCTGAAAGAAAGAAGAATACAGATGAAGATAGATTACAACTACAAGACCCATGGATTGTTTTGTTTTATTATTTTAATGTTTATTATTTTCTGGTTTATAATTTTATGGGTTCCTGTTCATGAATTGGTTCGAGAGTAAGCTGTTCAACGGGAGTCGGTGAGTGGGTCAAGCAATGGGAAGTGAACAAAAGAAATGTATTTTATGTAACTTGTTTTTTTTTGCTTTTACATGTGTTGGGTTTTTTTTTGTATATCATTTCTTGCCACTGTATTTATGTATGTGTAGATCGATATATACATACAGGGTAAGAAATGATTGTGTTTGAAAAGTTTGCTTTGCTCTATTTTTAATGATTTTGCCTATGCTGCTATGATTAGATGTGTGTTGAATGTAATTTAGAATTAGATAGATGTAATTTTTGGCCTTGTATGCTGTACTTTAGGTCATGGTGAGGCTTGCTTTTGTATATTTTATTCATTGGTGTCCTATTTTGTATGATGGTAACTTGTTCTCTTTAACGGTTGCTATAGTTAATTGTGTAATTGGTATGGATGCTAGTTTAATTGTTTTTGGATGTAATTAATGTATGCAAATTGATTTATGGTGACTTTATTGGATTACATAGTATACTTCTTTTGATGTAATGGTATTTTCTTTGGAATATTGTATTGTTAACCTTGATTTGCAGCGTCTAGATGGTGCTTAGATTATATGCATCATGTATGTAATGTAAAGGCAATATTTTGAGTGGCATTTGATGCTTTTGATTGGATGATTAAATTTGATTTGTTTAGGAAATAGGATTGTATTAGAGTGTTGATGTTATGGAGAAGTGGAATTTTTAAATGAGCATGTTTTTGTTAACCCTGAGACATTTATTTGTATACTGGTTCATCATGTATATATATACATACACACACACACATACATTATATATTGTGACATAGTCCAAAGATGTTAGGCAGCTTTCTGCCCCGTTTTAGGTCAGAAAGTGCAGGAATAGTTAATGATCCATTCCACAGCTTCACATTAACTCAGGCTGCTGGGTGGAAAATCCAGACCACAGATTACAATGTGTCCAGTTCTCCCTCACCTGCTCTCCTAATCACTAGCACAAGTATTTAGAGCAGTGAGGTTTGCTTTTCAGTCACTCTCCTTAGAGCCTGGAGGCTGGGGGTATCGCTGCTCCCCTGTATCCAGTTTCGGGGTGGACGGCCCCTCCAAGTATCACAGTACCAGAGGATTTGCCTGGACACTTGGGACCGAGTTCCCACCACGAACAGATAAGACAAACAAATGTTTACTGCTGTTGCTAAAATACTATGCTGTATCTAGTGACCCTAAATGAGAGGGCATTGTTTTAAGCTGGGGAACCAGGTTAGTTGGCCCAGCAGCAGTTAGAGACTGATTCTGATGTGTAGTTAGATCCCTGAAAGGGATAGGATTTCTTTATATGTTTTGGTTTTTATTTCTTAAAAGTGACACTGTGTGAAATGCTATAACACTGATATGAGTAAACCGCTGAAGGTTAAATGTCTGAGTGCCTCCTGCCTACCCATGTTAAAGCTGCAGTACCTTACTTGGATGAAAATAAAGCAGGCAGAAGCCTGAGTTAAGCAACATAATACTTTGCATGTTCCTGTTTGTTGTATAAATAACCCTAGAAGACTGTGTCGGGAAGAACTCAGACAGACGTCAGCGCTACAAAAGAGGGGCGTTTGTCACAATATATATATATATATATATACACACACACACACTTTATATATATATATATATATATATATAATAAAAAAATAAATAGATGATACCATTCTGTGGCTAACGAAATGCTTTTATTTGTGCGAGCTTTCGAGATACACTGATCTCTTCTTCCGGCGATGTTACAATGAATGAAGCAAGCAAAAGCTATACTATAAACAGTGTCTATTGGAATGTTATCTGTGCTGGTCCTTCCCCTGGTGTGGATGTGTTTTATGGCTGGAGGTGTCAAAAGGTTCCTGAAAGCAAGTGATGAAAGAGTGTGTATGTGCAGACAGAGACCAGTGGATTAAAGCCTTGAGATCAGACTTTATAAACCGTGGGTACAACCACAGAATTGTAGACCAGCAAATTCACAAAGCCACCAGAATACTAAGAATTGATCTCCTTGAATACAAACAGAAGGAGACAAGCGACAGGGTACCTTTGGTGGTCACATATAACCCACCTAGGAGCCCTATGCAAGATCGCCAGGAAACTACAACCTATTCTCCAGGAAGATACAAGACTGTAACAGGTCTTCCCTGAAGCACCCTTATTATTATACAGACAACCCCATAATCTCAAGAATATTATGGTGAGGAGTAGTAAAGTATTCAGCAGTACAACTGAATGTGGGACAAAACCATGCCAGGACCCAAGATGCAAAACCTGCGCAATGCTCTACACAGCGGACACAATACAAATACCACACAGGAATCAGGAATACAAAATCAGAGGAAGGTTCACCTGTTCCTCCAGCAATGTCGTGTACCTCATCATGTGCATGAAATGCCCAGGGGGCTGCTACTACATAGATGAGACAGGGCAGGGGCTAAACAAGAGAATGAACCTGCACCGCCACAGCATCACACGCGGAACAAGAGACAGTCCTTTTGGCGAACATTTCTCTGACTCTGGCCATAAGATGAACGATCTGAGGGTTGCCATACTCAAAGGTAATCTTAAAACACCGAAAGAGAGACGGTTGCATGAATACAAATGTATGCAACTGTTCAGGACACTTAGCAGTGGCCTAAACAGATATCAACATTTTATGAGTCATTACTAACACAAGTGAACTCTCTTCCCATGAGCGCTATAGGCCATTTCTGTACATACTGGGCTATATGTATGCACACACAGCTGTCTCTCACACATACTTATACTCCTTGTTTTTCCATCCCTATACACCAATAGGGACTACATAGTATCCACACACACTTTTAGTTATGCTACTAACTCTCACATTTCCACACCCACCCACACCATTTATATCCGCTCCCACTCCACACACACCTTTTGTAAAGCACTGTATATACTGTGGGCTCTCCATTCATGTTAATTCACACTGATACACATACACACTCTTTCATCCCTTGCTTTCAGGAACCTTTTGACACCTCCAGCCATAAAACATATCCACACCGGGGGAAGGACCAGCACAGATAACATTCCAATAGACACTGTTTATAGTATAGCTTTTGCTTGCTTCATTCATTGTAACATCGCCGGAAGAAGAGATCAGTGTATCTCGATAGCTCGCACAAATAAAAGCATTTTGTTAGCCACAGAACGGTATTATCTATTTATTTTTTGATTATTAAAGCTCGGCTAACATGGTACTGATACCTCTACATGTGTATATATATGGAAAAAAGAACAAAAAAGAAACAGGCGCACACCTAATGCATTACCACAATAAAAATGTATTGGATGAACATAAAATCTAACAAATGGCCACTCACAAGGATACAGCAAATAAAAGCATGTATGAGATAGGCTCTCATGTGCCTTGCAGCTCAATCACCAGCGTCCGTCCGCAATCAGTGGCGTCGTCACGTGGATCAGCCTCGCGAACCGGAACCGGAAGAGGGGTCTTTCACCTTCAGTGCTCCACCACATCGGTCCCTCCGGGAAACAGGCACCCCAGATGTATAATTGTATAAGGTAGCAAGCCGGGAGAGCAGCACACGGGAGCCAAGAGTCTAGCCACGCCCTACGCGTTTCGTCATCAAATGGCGACTTCTTCAGGGGATACCCTTCAAGCATATGTCCTTAGTATTTATAGGGAGGTGAATCTCATTTACCTTCTCTGACTCCCCACTGATATTCCAATAATGGGTTAATACCCTGATAACATACCAGGTAACTATTTGCTTTTTTATTGGGTGTCATTGATTTAAATGAAAATGTTTATTGCTAATTTATATAGCTGTCCATATACTATGGTTCATTCATTTGTGTTCTCCTTAGTTGAGATGTCACTAATAATCAAGTGCAATAGATCTGACTCTACTAAACATATAAATAGTTCTATTCAAATATACTCTCTAGAATGTCTGAATGCAATCAATCCTTATACTTAATTACTATGCACCTTATAGTACTGTTTGTCTATTGAATTAGCCTGTTATATTCCACTTACTAATTGTATTCATATCATCAGTAATATCAAGCATATTCATAACATCAGTCATGTTGTTTCAATCTATAGTTTGCATGTTACTCTTTGGACATCGATGGGGTCCTCAGAATATTTAGAAATTGATTTTACTTGTTCTAATTATACATATATGTGTAATTGATTCAATTGATTGCTTTAATTCACTTATCCTTTATTGGCTACTTGCTGTTCACCTCCCTATAAATACTAAGGACATATGCTTGAAGGGTACCCCCTGAAGAAGTCGCCATTTGATGACGAAACGCGTAGGGCGTGGCTAGAGTCCGGCCGCCATTTGCCCACAAACACTGATGCAGGTTGACTGAGAACTCTTGGCTCCCGTGTGCTGCTCTCCCGGCTTGCTACCTTATACAATTATACATCTGGGGGGCCTGTTTCCCGGAGGGACCGATGTGGTGGAGCACTGAAGGTGAAAGACCCTTCTTCCGGTTCCGAATCGCGAGGCTGATCCACGTGACAACGCCACTGATTGCGGACGGACGCTGGTGATTGAGCTGCAAGGCACATGAGAGCCTATCTCATACATGCTTTTATTTGCTGTATCCTTGTGAGTGGCCATTTGTTAGATTTTATGTTCATCCAATACATTTTTATTGTGGTAATGCACTAGGTGTGCGCCTGTTTCTTTTTTGTTCTTTTTTCCAGATATCACTAGGGACTGGTGATCCCTTTGAAACGGGCTGCAAGAAACCAAGGACATTTCCACTGGAACAGGACTTTATGTATTGGAGGTTTTTTATTATATATTTTTATCTTTTGACAATTTTTTCTATATTTTTTATTAATAAATATATTTTTTATATTTTTTATATTTTTTCCTTTAGGGTTTTTTGTCAGGAGATTGCATTGCTATTTGTTATTTTTAAAAGTTTTATCATAGTGTATTAGCCCTATCTAGCTGCCCCTTCAAGCCTATCCAATCAGCTATTGTCTCTCCTACTAATAATTTATAATTAATAATTATAATTAACTGGTTATTTAGCGGCGCTACTTCATATTGTTTTCTTGTTGTTTATTTTCACTTAGAAGTTAGCAGCCATTTATTTCCCTGTTATTTATATATGCACATTTTCATTTTAACATTAATTGTCATTATTTGATTATTTTGTTTTTATATTTGTATATTCTTTTTGTGATTTGTGAAAATGATGCAATCAAGTGAGGAACGTTTAGCTAGGAGGAACAGATTTGCCAATATTGTTGATGAGGACCCCATTGTAGTTCAAGAGAACTATGTTGATTTGAAAAATAATTTCCAAGAGTTGGAAAATTATACCAAAGATGAGATGAAAAACTGGCTGGATCTGCTCTCACTCCAAAATTATTTGGATATCAAATTGGTCCCGAGAGGACTTAGGATAACAAAAAAAACAACTTTTGAGGCAAATGAGACATTTACAGCCAGTTGGAATACCATATTGGAAGACTGCTCTATCTCTCTCATCAAGCTTTTAATCTCCTATAGAGAAGAGAGATTGGAGGTCTTGGGGAGAGAGATAGCCCAGGTTCAGACAACTATTAAGCCATTTGAAGGCAAGGAAGAATTCATCTCATTAGACGAACAAGTACATAAAAGAGTAGTTTCATTTGAAAAAGAAATTATAGAGAGAAAAACAAACAAACTCAAACGTGATAAGGATGACTATGCTAATAACAGAGTTAGAAATTGGAAAAGAAACAAAGATTTCAATAAACACCATAGATATGGTCGTTCCCATTCCGGTTATAGAGAAGAAAATAGAGGGAACAAACATTACAAGAAACCAATTTCTAATGAAAAAGAGAAAAATGAAATAATTACACTGATAAAAGAAGCACGGTTGGATAAGAAAGATACACGTGATAGATCTTGCCCCCCACCAGAAACACCCACCGCTAACTGCTCCACTTCCAATCAATACTCTGTATTAAGAGTTGATTGTGAGGACAATTTAGACATCCAAGAGCAGGGTTCGGGGGCGGTGAGGGAGGGGGCAAGATCCAAAACATCTCACAAGGGATCCAACAGCAATACTGGTAATACAATTTCACCCAATAAAACACACAAAACTGCCTCTTTTTTAGAACAAAGAGAAAGGGAGAAGAAATACCCACTTTGGGAAAAACAAACCCAACCACTACCCCGAAGAAAACGAGATTCAGGGGAGTCAGAGGAGGAGCAAAAAAGCAAGGACAGAAGAAAATGAAGTTGATGGAGGCTGCACCTACCAATTATGGTATTTATAACCTATCCTCACATTCACTAACTCCATATCACATATCATTATTAGCCAAAGGTTTATCTTTTTCTCCTAGTAGCACTCCCAATAGGTTTGATTTATTTGTGGATTTGAATCGGTACATCCGTAAGCTGACACTTATGCGACACTTTACACTCAAAGGGGAACAGACACAACAACCCATTTTCAATACCCAAGAAATAGAGTGTATTAATGCCCTTACGTCTTTCTTGGTAGAATCAGGAAACAATACCAGTGACAATAGTACACAAATACCAGCCAAATTTAATACATTGGTAGACCCTCTAAATAAAAGATTAGTATATGATGACCAACTATTTGAGAATCCATTATTGGACATCACTACTCATGAGGAGGATATGAGCTTACATATAGATCATAATCCATCCTCACAAACTGACCCTGTGAGCAATACAATTTATAGGCCATCACCTTTTGCCCCTAAATCGGTATACTTCCCCTATCATTCAAAGGGGAACTTTATCGATACTTTTTATACATTGGTTCTTGGGGACCTTGAGAAGTTGTGCCAAAACAATCTAGAACTAAAACATAGCAATCTAACCAAAGAAGAGACTATAACCATGTTGGATATAAAGAACAATTTTGATCTTATAGTCCGCCAAGCAGACAAGGGTGGTGCTATTGTTTTACAGGATCGCGTTGACTATATATGCGAAGCCCATCGCCTTTTACATGATTCTGTATCCTATATCACACTAGATGAAGACCCAGTTATGGGCTACCAGATAGAATTTCAGAATCTCCTCCAGGAAGCACTCAGTAAAGGGATCATCACTAACTTAGAGAAAAACTTTTTATTCACCAAACACCCTAGGACACCTATATTTTATCACCTGCCAAAATTGCACAAAGATAAAGTTAATCCACCAGGGAGGCCTATAATATCGGGGGTGGGATCGATGACGTCAAACTTGTCCCAATACATTGACTATTATTTACAACCGTATGTCATAAATCTAAAATCATATATTAGGGACACGTTGCATGTCATCGATTCCACCTCTGATATTATTTGGAAGGATACCTTTCACTGGATTACATGCGATGTATCCTCACTTTACACTTGTATTGATCACACCAAAGGTATCCAGGCTATTAATCACTTTTTTGAATTAGACACTAATCTTCACCCTTCACAAAAAACTTTTCTTTTGGCATGCATTCAATTTATTCTAAGTCACAACTATTTTTTATTTGAAGACAAATATTATTTACAAATCTGTGGAACGGCTATGGGTACCAGATTTGCCCCCAGCTATGCTAATCTCTACATGGGTCTGTGGGAGAGAACCCATGTTTGGGAGAATGCTAGTCTGAGGGGTGGTCTGGTATACTATGGCCGTTTCATAGATGATATTATCTTTATTTGGGACGGTGATAGGGATATCCTGGAGGAGATTCTGTCATCCTTTAACATCAATGAGATGGGCCTTAAATTTACACATACTGTACACCCTAGCACAATTGTCTTTCTGGATTTAGAACTATTCATTGGCACAGAAAATCAGATTCAAACAAGAACACACTTCAAATCAGTGTCAGCCAACAGCTATTTACATTATGGCAGTAACCACTATAAAAAGTGGCTAAATAACGTGCCCAAGAGCCAGTTTTACAGAATCAGGCGCAACTGCTCAGAGGACTCTGACTTTGCATCACAGGGTAAAGATCTATCAAAGAAGTTTTTGGAAAAGGGTTATGATGCCTCTGTTGTTAACAAAGCTTTTCAGGATGCAGGTCTTATTAAAAGAGAGACACTTTTGGAAAAATCTAAAAATAAATCTGAATCATTGTGTATAAGCAGAAAAAAGGAATATAAATCAAATAATGCACCAAAATTCATTACACAATTTAATCAATCTGCTCACCAAATTAGAAATATTTTAAATTGTCATTGGAAAATTATACGCAACGATCCTGTTATTGGTCACCTAGTACCAGAATATGCTCCAACTGTATTCAGAAAGGCGAGGAGCATTAAAACAATACTGGCACCAAGTAAACTTAAAACCAAGAAGATTACCAATCAGAATATGGCTCTAAGGGAGGGAAATGTTAGCTGTGGAAGAGGCCGGTGTTTAACCTGTAAACATTTGATAAAATCTAACAAGTTCACATCACATTCAAATGGTACATCATATGAAATAAAAGACCATATAAATTGTTTAACAGAATACGTTGTGTATCTTATCTCATGTGAATGTGGCACACAATATATAGGCCGTACATCTAGAGCCCTTAGTACACGGTTCTTAGAGCACCGGCGGAACATTATTAATGGGTGTCAAACACACAGCCTCTCCCGTCACTTTTGTACTAGTCACAACAAAAATCCCAAATCCCTTTCTGTCATGGGTATTGAATTCTTCCCCCCCTCATATATGGGAGGTGATCGTTTTCAGAAGCTATGTACCCGAGAAACATATTGGATGTACATTTTGGATACAACCTATCCCAAGGGACACAATGACCATATTGACATTAGTACCATAGTTTGAACACCTCTAATGGGTGTTTTCCAGAGGTCTGGTTTGAATGCTTAGCATTCCCTCTGGGCTATGGTCTTCTGTCTGGTCATTGTGTTCCTATTCATTCATTCAAGGGGTCAGTCAGCTTTCGTGTCTGTTACGATTCATCCCCACAAATGGTCAATATTCTAATTAGTTTTTATATTTATTCATTTTTATTTTTATTTTTATTTTTATTTTATTTTATTTATATATATTTTTTATTTTATATATTTTTTATTTTTTATATTTATTTTTATTTTCATTTTCATTTTCATTTTCATTTTCAATTATATTTATTTTTCATTTTTTATTTTATTTTCTTTCATAATTTTTTCATTTTTTCATTTTTTCCTTATTTTATTATTTTCATTTCATTACATATATTTTAGTATATACATAATTCACTAATTTTTCATTATTTCGATTTTCACATCACTCACATACACTTTATTATCTATTATTCACATTGATGCACACAACACATAATCCATTTTCATATTCATTAGAACACAGCACTTATATTAAATTGCTTAATACTTTCATATTAGTTTAAGTCACTGTCGCCTTCGTTTTATCTGTCCTTGCTTTTGGATCCATCTCATTTACCTTCTCTGACTCCCCACTGATATTCCAATAATGGGTTAATACCCTGATAACATACCAGGTAACTATTTGCTTTTTTATTGGGTGTCATTGATTTAAATGAAAATGTTTATTGCTAATTTATATAGCTGTCCATATACTATGGTTCATTCATTTGTGTTCTCCTTAGTTGAGATGTCACTAATAATCAAGTGCAATAGATCTGACTCTACTAAACATATAAATAGTTCTATTCAAATATACTCTCTAGAATGTCTGAATGCAATCAATCCTTATACTTAATTACTATGCACCTTATAGTACTGTTTGTCTATTGAATTAGCCTGTTATATTCCACTTACTAATTGTATTCATATCATCAGTAATATCAAGCATATTCATAACATCAGTCATGTTGTTTCAATCTATAGTTTGCATGTTACTCTTTGGACATCGATGGGGTCCTCAGAATATTTAGAAATTGATTTTACTTGTTCTAATTATACATATATGTGTAATTGATTCAATTGATTGCTTTAATTCACTTATCCTTTATTGGCTACTTGCTGTTCACCTCCCTATAAATACTAAGGACATATGCTTGAAGGGTACCCCCTGAAGAAGTCGCCATTTGATGACGAAACGCGTAGGGCGTGGCTAGAGTCCGGCCGCCATTTGCCCACAAACACTGAGGCAGGTTGACTGAGAACTCTTGGCTCCCGTGTGCTGCTCTCCCGGCTTGCTACCTTATACAATTATACATCTGGGGTGCCTGTTTCCCGGAGGGACCGATGTGGTGGAGCACTGAAGGTGAAAGACCCCTCTTCCGGTTCCGGTTCGCGAGGCTGATCCACGTGACGACGCCACTGATTGCGGACGGACGCTGGTGATTGAGCTGCAAGGCACATGAGAGCCTATCTCATACATGCTTTTATTTGCTGTATCCTTGTGAGTGGCCATTTGTTAGATTTTATGTTCATCCAATACATTTTTATTGTGGTAATGCACTAGGTGTGCACCTGTTTCTTTTTTGTTCTTTTTTCCAGATATCACTAGGGACTGGTGATCCCTTTGAAACGGGCTGCAAGAAACCAAGGACATTTCCACTGGAACAGGACTTTATGTATTGGAGGTTTTTTATTATATATTTTTATCTTTTGACAATTTTTTCTATATTTTTTATTAATAAATACATTTTTTAGATTTTTTATATTTTTTCCTTTAGGGTTTTTTGTCAGGAGATTGCACTGCTATTTGTTATTTTTAAAAGTTTTATCATAGTGTATTAGCCCTATCTAGCTGCCCCTTCAAGCCTATCCAATCAGCTATTGTCTCTCCTACTAATAATTTATAATTAATAATTATAATTAACTGGTTATTTAGCGGCGCTACATCATATTGTTTTCTTGATGTGTATATATATATATATATACACATATACTGCTGCGGCACATCTGAGTCTAACACATCACTGTTTTTTTCCTGGCTTTTTCCTGCAATGCGACGCAATTCACCTGGAGCATGCCGCATTCATTTTGCGTTCCCAGCCGCGGGTCATGCGCGGGTCATGTGCGGTTGACGCACGGTTGATGCGTTTATTGAGAATGGTTCGGATTTAATAGGTTGCAATTCTTCGCGTGTCCGCCAGATGGCAGATATTCATGAATTGTAATGTGCATGCGCTTCATTAATGTGTCGACTTGCAGGTGTTTTGTTTAAAAAAGATACCACAGTGTGCTATTGTAACTTGGCCTTGAGACTGAAGGAAGAGGTTGCAACAATGTATCAATTTAGGCTTTTCATATTAAAGAAAGAGAAAGACCAGTTTCGGTTACAGTATTCTCCAGAGACCCGCCCGCCATGAGTATTCAAGTTCAGCCCGTTTTCCAAAAACCCGACAGAAGTTACGCGTAATTGATATCGGCCGCGATTAATGCAACAGATGATAAGATGGCAAAAGTTGTTCAAATGTATCAGTATTTTGTCAAAAACTATGACTTTTACAAATTTTCGCCAGCTCCTCATATGTGGAAGCGTTCAATAAGGAAAAGGTTATGTAGCGATCCCTGTTTTTATCGTATTGAGCCACAATTTGTTGGAGGGTATTGGTGTGTATCACCGGCTTTTTCCTGTATCTATGATCATGCAGACGGCAAAAGGCGAAGGGTCGTGTTAAAACCAACTAAGAAACGACAGTCGCTGCCAAGCAATGCACCAGCACCGGCTTCCAATGACGGTCCCGCTGTCAGTGACAACACTGAGCCTGAGCCGGATTTCGTGTGCAGTTTCGATGAAGCTAGCATGTACCTAAGCAATTTCCAGCCTCACCAGCTGACTACAGGTGGACTAGTCCCGCTGCAAACTATCGACGTGGATGATCAAGAAAGCTGGACTGGCAGTGGACCGGCGCCGGCGCCAGCTGAATGGGAAATTCTATGGTGAGTATTGTTGCTGTATTATTTTCTGTGTTTTTTTTATTTTGACAATACAGTATCAATATCGGTGCGATTCAAAAGTCAAGCGATTCTCCTGTAAGCAATATTATTGGCTGAGCGAATTCTCCAGTACTGTACTACAGATACTGAATTATTGGTGGAACGCTAGGCGCATGCGCATTTGAACCTTCTTGAAACGCATACAGTATGCGTGTCATTACATCGACGGTAGGCACATGCGCATTTGATCAGGAGATGCCCCCTGAGAAAATTATTGGTGGGACTGGCTGTGAACTTCTTTAGACCATTTTAGTAAAACTTTTCTTTTTGTTTTTCCTCAGAAAAGAAAACGGCTAATGGAGGGATTTCGATGGATAATATCGCTTTGTGTAACAATGCCTGCACATTGCTGAATCGGATTTAAAAACCCGCACACCGGAGTCTACATTTTAGTGGCTGATGTACACTATGCTGATGTTTTGCGGCTGTACAGTATACAGTCCCGACACACTTTATTGCAGTGTGGTCGGTACCGCAAGCCGGGAGATTTCCCGGCTTGCTAGTGGCCGCCCCTCGGCGTGCCGCGCGTCATAGACGCGCGGTCACGCGTCTTCGGGAGCGTGCGCCCCCTGCACGCGCGTCCAGGGGCTCCCCGAGGACAGCGGCAGGGGGTTCCGGGGGACCCGGCGGACCCGGCAGCGGTAGGGAGAGCGCCCCGATCGGAGGGCGCTCTTCCGCTGCTTCGGCGCGCGCCCGTCACACTCGGGCGCGCGCCAAGCTACTGCTGCGGCCAAGAACGGACAAATGCTCGAATAAACTTGGCCGCAGCAGTACAATACATTTTTATAAACAGTATACTGTGTAATAAACCCGAAGAAAAAAAAACTATGCATTTATTCTACATGTATTACAGTACTGTACATACAGTATGTGTCTTCTATACAGTGCCAGTACAGTACTGTATGTGTCTTCTATTTTTTTTAATACTCTTGTACTGAGCATGCCTACAGTATACAGTACAGTGTGGCTGGACAGTAGTATACATTTTAGAAACACTGTATTTTGTTACAGTAGCAAAGGAGCCAATGGAACAATGTAAATCAAATCAACATGTTCTTTTATTGGTGGAGTAAGTACAAAAACATTTATTTACAAATAGTGTACAATGCAGAAACATTTTAAGTGCACAGCAATTCAAACCATCAACAGGTGTATGGTTTACTGCTACAGTTGTGAAAACATTTATGTCAGTCAGTATGGTTTACAGTCACATATTTTAAAAACAAATTCTTTATTCATAAAATATACAAACCGCAACATCTCCTTTATCAAAGAACGGCAAGTCAAAACATATACAGTGGGATGGTGTGCAAAACAGTCTGCACCAGTACAGTCCTCGACGGCAGCAGACAGGCCCGGTTTTCAGGACAAACTTGAAAACCGTGTCTGTTTGCGGCCATCAGGGATTGGAATTGTGCAGGTCCTGTGTGTGTGTACAGTAAGTTAAAACATTTCTGTCTAAATACAAGTTAAATAAAGAAGATGTTGTTGTGTGTTTTTTAAGTACAGCAGGTCAAAACATGTACAATACAGTTCAGCACAACAGTATGGTCTTACCTGTGATTAAACAAATTCTTTATTCATAAAATACAGTAAACAAAACGCAACATCTACTTTATTAAAGAAACATACAGTATACAGTACAGTGGGATGGTGTGCAAAACAGTCAGTCAGGCCTGCACCACTACAGTCCTCGAGTGCAGCAGACAGGCCCGGTTTTCAGGACAACCTTGAAAACAGTGCCCGTTTGCAGCTCTCAAGGACTGGAATTGTGCAGGTACTGTGTGTGTGTACAGCAAGTTAAAACATTTCTGTCTAAATACAAGTTAAAAAACACACAACAACATCTTCTTTATTTATGTACAGCAGGTCAAAACAAGTACAGTACAGAACAGTTCAGCACAACAGTATGGTCTTACAGTTCCCGTGATTAATCCAGAAAGTCCACCACATTGTCCGTCCATGGCTGATTCCTTGTATGGCGCAAAACGCCATTAATGCAGTCTCGAACGCCTTTCATTACAGGATCTGTAATTAGATAAAAGCGCCGCATTTCATCCAGAATGTTCTTTCTGAAATTGGCAAGAAGCGCCTTTTTTACGCAATTTCCGTCGTAGTTCACTTTGAAGGCCCAGTCGCAGTACAACGAGTAGGGAACATGGTGCTTAAAAAGTAACAAGGCATACTTGTGGGGTGCACCCGCACTCATCACCTATACTTCTCCCTAAGCGCCGGTGTCAGATCGCGCACGGTGATGTCGGGCACCGTATCGATGCGAGCGAATGTAGGTCTTCTGCGAGCGGGTGTACTTGAGGCGACGGGCGATGGTAGGTTGTCTGGGAGGAAGCTTTCCTCCGGTCTTGGTCGCCGTGTTGTCTCCTGTCGTGGTCTTGACGGGGTTGTCATGTCCTCCTCAATGGCATACATGTACACTACATCTTCTGGTGGAACGGGTGCGCTTGGTGATGGAAGGGGGTCGATGCTCCCATTCATCACATCCATGTCATCCCCCTGCTCCGGCGTCAGGGAAACAGGGGCATTAACATCGAGCAAACGATGTATACCCGCTATGTCAGCCTCTATTTTCTCCATCCATCGATCCATCCGTTGATCCATATCTAGCATCCGTTGCTCCACATTTAACATGGTCTCCAGAAGCAGATCTATCTTTGCTAGCACAATAGAGTTCCCGGGGATATCCACACTTATCCCATTCCGCATCCGGTCTAACGAGCTGCTTCTTGTGCATGGCGTGTGTACATCTAGGTGGATGGGTACAACAGAGGATGAGATGGGGGTTCCATGGAGAGAAGCGGCAGCGACATCGAAGAAGGGCAGAGGAGGTGACCTGTGGATATTTGGTAGAAGAGAAGCTGAAGCGTCGTCGAAGAGGGATGGAGAAAGTGACCTGTGGATTTCCGGGCGAGAAGCAGAGTCGTCTAAGAGCAAAGCAGAAATTGACCCGTGGATCAGAGGCGGCAGCGTTGTCGGATAGAACCGGAGAAGATGGCCTGTGGGTTTCCATGAGGGCGGTGACAGCGTCGAGGACGAGGGGTGGAGAAGACAGGCTGAAGATTTCCGGGACAGCGGCGGCATAGTCGTCGAAGCGTATGGGAGGAAGTGGTCTGCGGGTTCCATGGGTTGGCTGCTAATCGTTTTGCGTCGAGAGTACATCACCGTATATCTTCTTGACATAATAAGGCTGATGTCTATGAAAACCCTTAGCCTTTGGGGTCAGCAGAAGGTTTTCTTTATTGGCCTTAGCCTGTCGCTTTTGCCTTGGCGTGGAAGCGGCAACCGCCTTTCGCTTTTGCTGCATGACAGGCACGGCAGAGGCGAGAGGGTTCCTGCGTCCGTAGAATCGGGGTTGATCCATGGAAGCAGATGGCATAATGCAGTATCTGGACAAGGGCAAGTTCAGATAAAGATCATAGAGTGGTGGGCTATGCAAAGTGTGTAACCTTTTATGCATGGCGGCGAGGTACAGGTGCTGAAAGTGGGCGTACTCTAATGTGAGACATTAACGTGTAAATACACCATCCATTTTGTGGATTCACATCGACTAAACATCGAATATACATTCTTGTGTTTGTATTTCTTTCTACTCGCAGCAATGGTTGTTAAAAAGTTTTCCAAGGATCTCAGCATGCGAATTAAGGAGATGTACACGAGCGGACACCGAATTGCTGCTATCCAATGCTGGTTAGCTACTTCTGGCCTCGTTGTGCCAGCAACCACCGTAAGCTATCATGCACACGGAAAAAACAGAGAACGCAAAAGGGCACCAAGGGTAACTAACGCATAAGTATATTTATAAAACTTTAAAAAAAAAATTGATCCAAAAATGTACTGTACATCTACAGTACTGTATCTAATATTTTTGTTATTTCTGTAGATTTATATTAAACAGTATATATTTTGTATATTTATATTTATATTACAACCGTATATATATTTTGTATATTTATATTACAACAGTATATATATATATATAGTATATTAATATTACAACAGTATATATATTTTGTATATTTATATTACAACCGTATATATATTTTGTATATTTATATTACAACAGTATATATATTTTGTATATTTATATTACAACAGTATATATATTTTGTATTTTATATTACAACAGTATATATATTTAGTATATTTATATTACAACAGTATATATATTTCGTATATTTATATTAAACAGTATATATGTTTTGTATATTTATATTACAACTGTATATATATTTTTTATATTTATATTTATATTACAACAGTATATATATTTTTGATATTGCTGCATATTAATAGAACAATATATTGTATCCTGTTGATCTACTGTCTCTAATATTTTTACTTACCGGATTGTTTTTCTTTACATTGTAGGGAGACAACTCTTCTGGTGGACAAAATAAGTGAGGAGAATGATGAGAAGAGTGCATTAAGGGTCAAATACACTCTGCAGGAAAATCACAATCTCGCTGTATCCGAGACTAGCATAAAGAAGATGAGACGCAGCATTGGATGGAAATATGGACATGTGAGGTTAGTACTGGACAGTTCAGGAGGTAAAAGTGTTGTTTAGGAAACTGTACTGTACCACTAAAATTATTTATTCCTTGTCATTACAGAGCGTACCCCATGATAGGGGATGCAAACAAAATCAAAAGAGTGGTCCAGGCCCAGGCATGGATCGACAGTGGGGGAACTTTCCAGGATTGCATCTTCACTGACGAGTTTACTGTGTCGCTGGAGAGATTTGCAAGCTTTGCATTCCACAAAAAAGGCTGCATATCTTTGAAGCCGCGGCCAAAACACCCCGTGAAGCTGCATGTGTGGGGTGCCATCTCTAGGCATGGACCAGGGTGCATTGTCAACTTTGAAGGTAAAATATATCAAATATAATGTAGCCTTATGCACTGTACAAGTGTAGCCTTACTGTATGCACTGTACTGTACTATTGTGCAGTTTTTTGAGCACTTTTCTTTTCTTGCTATAGGAATCATGAATAAAGCTTTCTTCCAAGACAAAATTGTGCCTGAGATAGTGCAATACATCACACGCGAGTTCGCGGACGGTAACCGTTTCTACCAGGACAACGATCTGAAGCACACCGCGTCAACAGCGCATATCCTTGAGCACGGTATCAACTGGGTGAAGACGCCAGCGGAGTAAGTGCGGTAACCGTGTCTCATTTGTTTCCCACAGTTTTTACTGTGTACTGTATCTCTTAAACTAATTGTCCTTTTTTTCCCAATGACAGATCGCCAGACTTCAATCCGATCGAAATGGTCTGGCATCAGCTGAAGGACCATATCCGGAAAGTGGTGAAACCATCCAAAAAGGACGAGTTGTTGAAAGGCATAATGAGTTTTTGGAATGATGTACTCACCGTGGAACGCTGCAATAAATATATAGATCATATTGCCACTGTGTTGCCCATTGTCATCGCGCGTAATGGGCAAGCATCAGGAAAGTAGTACTGTACTGTAGTATTGTAAGTACAGTATGATACAGGTAAGTATGGCACAGATTTTTTCTTTCCCAATAGTCAGAGTATACAGTAGTTACAGTTTTTTCTTTACAGAGCGAGCAGCACCAGCCATCAGGTTACAGTACATAGTATTTAACAGTAGTCAGAGTATACAGTAGTTCCAGTATAGACTAGTTTGACAGTACTACAGTAACTGCCTACTAACTGCTCAATTTTTTTCTTTCCAGAGAAAGCAGCACCAGCCATCTACAGTAGTACTACACATCACACAATGCCATAATACAGTACGCACATAACTGCACTATTTTTTTGTTTTCTTGTCGTTTCTGGAAAAAAGGGTGGCCTGGGGGGAGGTGGGGTTTTGTGTCCAGTCTAATCTGTTTGTACAGTAAAATGTACAGTATATAAACAGCAGTAATGATGTACACAAAACCTCTCCTCTCTCAATGAACTACTGTACTGTACACAGAATGAGGAACAAGATAGACGGAAAAAACAATATTACTATATATATATTATATATTACAGTATATATTATTAAATAATATTCTTATAAATGTGCATTATTCATGTTTCCCCATGTTTTAGAAATGTTTTCTAAATGTTTATCCACTTTCAATCTGCCAAAAGAACTTAATAAAGACTGCATTATGTATTATTCATGATTATTTTTATATTTGTATTTTTTGGTTCCTGATAAAATAAATATTTATTCACATTTCTGCTAGTCATAATCATTTACAACAACCACAACCCCCCAGCCCCCACCCCTATAGTACACCAATGAATCAGTAAATGTTTTTTTTAACACTCAATTCTCACAATGCTGTGCAAATCAGATTTACATTTCAAAATCGAGAAGGGATTTTCCAAAGCATTACCGTAAACAAAGCCTCAAAGGGTTGGGGGGGGGGGGTGATTACACGCAGGCGTCGTGAGGCTTTGTAGGTCGGCTATGGACGGATTAAGAACACAATGGCAATATTCAGAAAATTAACGACTCTGTGGAGAGAGGGGGTTGGGTGACACATGCGCAGTAAGCAACAAGCTCCCATCTCTAAAAGGATTAGAGTACACGTAGGCGTAGTGAGGCGATTGACGCTCGGCTAGGGACGGATTAAAAACACAATGACTAACTAACTTCAGAAAATGAATGACTTTGTGGAGATGTCTGTCGATAAGTGTTTGTGTGTGCATGGGGCAGGGATGAAGGATTAGTTGTGCAGCAGTTCAAAGAAATAACATACTGTACTGTACTGTAGAGTACAGTAATTTCAAAAGACAGTTCATCATAATACTGTAATTTGATCCCTACACCCCCCAAATACAGTACATAAAAAGCACACAAATCAACCATGTGCAGGCAAACGCACAGATTTAACATCGTAATATCAAGATTGTTTTTGCAGGCTTGTTGATAAAATAACAGTTAAAATGGAATTTCAAATCCTTGAGCTAGCGTTCGTGGGGGAGGGGGCTGTAGGGTACAGCTACATGAAGTTCAAAAATAAAGACATACTTTGATTTCAAAAGGCAGTTCATCATAATAATACACCCCAAAGACAGTACGTAAAAAGCACACAAATCAACCATGTGCAGGGTCGCAGTCAAAAGCTACAGCACAGATTGAATATCGTAATACAGTAAGATGGGTTTTGTAGTCTCTTGTGGAGAAAATAAAAAAATAAAAATTACAATAAAAATTTAAAAAAAATTTTTTGGTTACTCACTCAGGCAAGCAAGCAGTGGTGGGCGACGTTACAGGCGCATGTGCAGTAAATTCCTGCTGTCAAGCAGGAATGTGATTGAAACTAGGCACACGTTCAAAGGAATGGTGTGGGAGAGATGTACTGCATTGCACAGAAGATAAGAAGTTGAAATACCCTGCAGTGCAGTTAATTATCCTGAGCGAGGGGTGTGTGCTGTATATTCCGAAATGTGACACTGTTACAGTACTGTACACGCCTATGCGTTTCAACAATTTTCAAATGTGACATACCGTACAGCAGCACAGCACAGCAAATGCATGTATACTTTAAATATGCAAATTTACAATTACTGCGCACGCACACACAGACTGTGTACTGACGTAGGTTGAACCGCAAAGGTATTCGACTTCCAAGACAACAGCTTTTAAACGCCCCCCTGAGTTTTTACACGGCATTGCAGTATTGCAGACAGCGAGAATAAAATGCTAATATCACGTGCGCGAAAATAACAGTTCACTCCGGGCAAAAACAACAAAACAACGCATCTAACTGGGATAATCTGAGAGCCGCGGATCTAGCCGTCTTAGACTCAGATCGGCTGCCACTGTACATATACATATATATATATATATATATATATATATATATATATATATATATATATATATATATATATATATATATATATATATATATATATATATATATATATATATATATATACAGTGGTTGACAAATCACCAAAAAATCTACTCGCCAGACAAAAAAATCTACTCGCCACCTAGTACCAAACGTGTGCTGCTTGGGCCAATATTTACTCGCCCGGGGGTTAAATCCACTCGCCCGGGGCGAGCAAATGTATAGGTTTATAGAACACTGTGTATATATATATGTAGCCCTTTTTGTGAACCGGCCTGACCCACCCAATCTCACATTGGCCCCTGTGGTCTAACCGGTCCCTTTCCCTGCGGCACACCTCTTCTAAGGAACTACTGGTAACTGTATAACACCTGTGGCTCCAGGAGATCTGAGCCTCCGCTAGCTGGGAGCCTGGGTAAACCCTTACCGTTTACCTGGTGCAGCGCCTCCACTTACCCAGGATCCCCGTTATGAAAGATAGCCCTGGGTAAGAAATACAATAACACACATAACGATAGAAAGAATACTAACACTTTACTGAGAACATAGCAAACCATAACACGACATAACCTTATGCTCTATCCGTATCACCTCAGCCCAATGTCTGGTGTTCCCACCCAGTGTCCTGTGATCCCCCACACCCAATGTCCCGTACTCCTATGGAGGTCGTGGGTGACTGCGCAGTCACTAAATTATCTATTAGGCCTGTTGGTGCACATAAGTAGATATACCTTCCGAGCACTTCAATGCTCGGGCCTGCAACACTCTTCTCAAAGGGTCAGACGTGCGATGCATCCGTCTGATCCTATCCAGGTACTTCTCCAGGAACCCCAACGAGGGTCCCACCGCTTCACGGGAACACAACCGTCTCTTGGTAACACCACCGTCTCACGGGAACAGCAACCGCCGCTATCCCTATCTATCCCTAACTAACCCTAACGTGACAGGAACCCTAACCTAGGGCCTGTCCCTGATGAACCGCAACCTGGGGTGGCTTGGGGAAAACTCCTAGGGCCTGCGGAGTAATAACCTGCCCGCCTCCCCTAGCTACCCACGTCCCTAATCCTATCTGTAACTCACTAACATTAGGTACTAACTCCCAGAGCGCCTGCAGCAGACACACAGCTCTCACCGTCAGCTTGCAGACATTCACACACACTGCACATACTGCGCCCAGCACATGCAGCGACAACACACAGCAATGATACACACACATCCACTGGAACCCGCAGCAAATACCCACTGCTCGCACTCTGTGCCTATTTGCCAGTGCGCACAGCACTACCCGCTGTGGCACTGCCAAACCTGCACCTTTCACTCCTAAGGGTGACCTCCTTATCTAGGGCCGTCCCTCTTCAGTTACCTCCTGCCCTTACCGGGAATTGGGGCCTGCCTGGGGACCTAAGGAGAACCCTTACCTGGTGCAGGAGCCACTCGCTCCCTACACCCTTCCTACTCCTTCCTCTGCTTCTTCCTGACTGACGTGTGCAAAGCCCGGGAAATGTATCTCTTTTCCCGGGCTGAGCTTCCTCCAGCCCTATTGGCCGCAATGGAGCACCTGACCTCTGTCTCCCTATGCCTCCTGGGAGTTGTAGTTCCCAGGAGGCAGCCTAAGCATTGGGGCCGCGTGCGCACTTGCCCTGCGCATGCGCGAACCCCTAATGGCCGCCACAACCTCACTCTATCATGTCCTGCCCTCGCGCGATCTTTCCCTAGCCTTCCCTGCGCTTGCCGCCTACTGCGCATGCGCGAACTAACGCGCAATGGCGGCGCCCTCTCCTTCAGCCGCCGAGCCAGTGGCAACGCGATCGCGGCCTTAGCAACGGCCCGATCGCGTCCCCGGCAACCGGCCTGCGCCTCAACACCTCGAGATGCTCCCTGCACTGGCCCCCACCCTCGCGAAGTGCCGGCAGGTCCATCGCAGCCTCCGGCGGCACCCGCTACCACACGGCACTCGCGGAGGGGGGCCAGAAAGTGTGATTTTACCTCAGGGCTACATTCTCCCCCTCGCAGAATCCCAACGACCTCGCTTGGGTAGCAACCATACAGAGTGTTATACAGGGGAAAATACATGGCCTAAATCCTTTCACATGTAGCATGCATTTTGTCATCAATACTCATATGGATACCCGAGGCCAGCTGAGTCTCAGAGTGGAGTGCCCCTAACTGATTGGGTGAGGGTATCCCACCTGGACTCCTGTGAGTCTTTTGGAACTTGTTATCAGTCCCTTGCAAAAACCCACCTTCTCCCCCTCGCGGAAAAAATAGTAAGGGGTCTGGGGTATTGACCCTTGCCGGACCCTCCGGTTTCGTCTCACGGGAGACAGGAAGGTTCAGTCTCTTGCCTCGGTCCACCACATGGCGAACATAGCGCTCCATCGCGCACCTGGGAGAGGCCACAACTACCAGAGCGGTCTCAACACAGTCTTTGTCCACTCCAACCATCCCTTTAACGGTGACACCTTCTGTGGACAGCACAACTTCTTCGGGTAGGCCCGCTTGGAGACTCCTCGCACAGGAGTAAGTGTCGCTCCGGTCCGTTACACCGGATACCTTGATGAGGTCGGATTCGTTCCATGATCTGCAGAGATCTTCTGGGGAAGACACCTCCACCAGGACGCGATGACGGGGTGAGCCCATAGCCCGGGTGACCCTACCTTTGGAGTCACCAGGCTCCACGATCACCGGGGAGCTCACACCCGACACCCCTGGGGTAGTCAACTTACCCCTATCATTGTCAGCAGGTACTGATCCCAAGCCTGGGACCGCTGGTACCTCGGTGGTAGACCGGACTGGCCGTTGCAGGGCACACGGGCCCATCTAATGGTCTGCATCAGTGGAAGTGGTGGGCTCGGTGACCTCACTGGAGTGGTCCGCCGGCAGGCACATCACCACGCTCGGTTGGTCGCTGGACTCATCACCCGTGGGCGGGGGTATAAACACCTTACCCTGGGCCTCCGTAATCTGTGGTTCTGGCATCAGTGGTTCCTGCTCGGGAACCGGGTCTGGAACCTACATCTGGAGCTCCACCTTCAGCTGTTCCGGCTCAGCGTCTAGAAAGTCCATTTGGGCACACGGCCCCTCCACCACCTCCATCGCCGAAGTGGAAGAATTAGTAGCGGCTTCACCCACCTTGGTAGCACCATCAGGCGCATCTTTCTCCGCAGGTTCCGCCATCAGAGGTTCCTGCTCTTCCTTCTCAGGGGAAGAACAATCCATTTCTGCTACAGTGTCCTCCCCCACTGGCAGCTCGGTAGGCTGCGGCAGTTTGGGTTGCAGGAACTGCGCCGCACAGTCAGGACACTCGGGCCCTCTGGTCAGTTCACCAACGGGACACTCACATTCATTCAGACGGCCGTGCAGGCATTCTTCCCCGTCTACCACTGTCATCGTGAGGGCGACGGTTAACTCAGGGGACCCGTCCGTCCAGCCACCCGTCACCTTCCAGTCTCTTAACGCACACGGGCACACCACCATTGGCAAGACTAAATGGGGGGCCCATACGATTCTATACAGCCAAGGGTGTTTTTCTCGGCATCCCTTGCTTTCCTTAGGGGGAACAGAAATGGCTGATTTCTGCTCACGACACTCCCTCCCCCTGGTGGACTCTAGAGAAGGAGCAGCACAGTCTTTTGGGGAATGTTGCGAGCTCGGTACTGAGTCACTCACAGTGTGGGGGCGGGGCTCTGGTTTTCCCGCCAGTCCTGGACAGGGGCTTGCAACATTTTTCTGTGCATGCTGGCAGTCAGCCGCACACGTGCCATATTGCTTGTGCGGGAGCCGCCATTTTAGGTGGGACTCACTGTCAATGTCAATAGGGCTCTCGGTGCAGGCAGATACCGGTAGATAAAGGGGCAGGGTAGATAAAGGGGCACCCATCGGTCCTACCCCCGGGCAGATTTAAGAATTTAGGGCCATCTTCCTCGCTTAGGGTCTGGCCTACATATATCAGGACAGTACTCCATTGGTAGGTGTCATCATACCTTCGCCCTCTGACCCACATACCCGCCAGTCCAGGGAGCTTCCGAACCTGCGCCTGGACATCTAACAAGGGCACGCCAGCCGGGACTGCCCCCACGGCAACCACGTGGTTAGGAGTCACGTTCACTTTCAAGGCCCATGCGTAGACCTCCTGCTTTGAGAGCACCCACATGGTGGAACAAAAATAGGACACAATTTAGAATAAAACATACAGGGCACCCCAGGACTGATTATCTCAGCAGCGCCTCCAAATGTAGCCCTTTTTGTGAACCGGCCTGACCCACCCAATCTCACATTGGCCCCTGTGGTCTAACCGGTCCCTTTCCCTGCGGCACACCTCTTCTAAGGAACTACTGGTAACTGTATAACACCTGTGGCTCCAGGAGATCTGAGCCTCCGCTAGCTGGGAGCCTGGGGAAACCCTTACCGTTTACCTGGTGCAGCGCCTCCACTTACCCAGGATCCCCGTTATGAAAGATAGCCCTGGGTAAGAAATACAATAACACACATAACGATAGAAAGAATACTAACACTTTACTGAGAACATAGCAAACCATAACACGACATAACCTTATGCTCTATCCGTATCACCTCAGCCCAATGTCTGGTGTTCCCACCCAGTGTCCTGTGATCCCCCACACCCAATGTCCCGTACTCCTACGGAGGTCGTGGGTGACTGCGCAGTCACTAAATTATCTATTAGGCCTGTTGGTGCACATAAGTAGATATACCTTCCGAGCACTCCGATGCTCGGGCCTGCAACACTCTTTTCAAAGGGTCAGACGTGCGATGCATCCGTCTGATCCTATCCAGGTACATCTCCAGGAACCCCAATGAGGGTCCCACCGCTTCACGGGAACACAACCATCTCTTGGTAATACCACCGTCTCACGGGAACAGCAACCGCCGCTATCCCTATCTATCCCTAACTAACCCTAACGTGACAGGAACCCTAACCTAGGGCCTGTCCCTGATGAACCGCAACCTGGGGTGGCTTGGGGAAAACTCCTAGGGCCTGCGGAGTAATATGTAAACAGACAGAAAAAAGATTCCTCCCTGAATGCACTCAGAAAGGCCAGTAAATATGAGTATATATTTAAAAACCTTTTAATCGCAAGAGAAGGTTAAAACATATTTGTAAAGAGGGGCATGGTATATACAGTCCAGGACCAGCCCCTTAAAGGCAAACCACAAGATCTTCCTCAATCGTAAGGAGATATTGATATTACACTGGCGACACAGTTTATCACACTGCGGCCAGATCCGCAAGCCGGGAGATTTCCCGGCTTGCTAGTGGCCGCCCCTCGGCGTGCCGCGCGTCATAGACGCGCGGTCACGCGTCTTCGGGAGCGTGCGCCCCCTGCACGCGCGTCCAGGGGCTCCCCGAGGGAGCCCTGGTGTCCCGCGATCGCGGGACAGCGGCAGGGGGTTCCGGGGGACCCGGCGGACCCGGCAGCGGTAGGGAGAGCGCCCCGATCGGAGGGCGCTCTTCCGCTGCTTCGGCGCGCGCCCGTCACTCTCGGGCGCGCGCCAGGCTACTGCTGCGGCACAGAACGGGCAAATGCTCGAATAAACTGTGCTGCAGCAGTACACCACCTTAATGTGGACTGCTTCGCTCAGATAATCCCCTGTATGTAGCTCCAGAATGGGAGGCCCATATCACCTATGGAAATCCTAATATCAATAATTCAATGAACCTGACATGATGTACAGTAGGTCATTGAAGCTAAATCTGGAGGGGTGATTAACTCAAAGCCGAATGGTCAGATAGTATACATCTGTATGATGTCCCTAGACCACTTATACGGTGTGTAAAATAAATACCAGAACAGGGTGAAAACAACAACGACAGAAAAAAAGATAATAGTGATAAAAATAAAAATAAATACTAAACCACACAAAAAATAATGTGTGGATGTACACATAGAGATACGTAGCTGGATGATGTGAGAGCTCTGCAAAGGGCAAGCACAAAGTGTGCTCTCGTGGGCGCCCTGAGGCATGGTTCAAGGACCGTATCCAGTTATAGCCTCTGTATACTACCGTTGGTATGGTGCAGAGGTCACATACATAGTAATCTAGCTTGAAACCGGTGAACAACACTAATCAGACCCAATCAATATTAATACCTGATTGGTTTAGGGGCATACAACACACTGACTCATTAATCATACTGTGTCTCCATGTAGGGAATATGCACAGTGCATGAACAGCTAGTGCTGTTCACGGTAGGTGGGCACTGCCCCAGACTCAGCCCCCCTGTTATATAGCAGTAAAGTAAGTATCCTGCATAGTAGTAAGACTGTCACTCTAGTAGCTGTGTGGGGAAGGAGGCAAAACATATAATGCAGTCTACTCCTATTACCCTAGACATAAATGTCTTGCACACTGGTGAGATGTACTACTTAGCTCCTTGGCGCTTGTATCGTCCTTTGCGCCGTCATATGTGGAGGAGAAGGGGAGTAGAATGCCAGGGGAGAAGTGTCCCGGTCTCGAGGCAGCAGCTACAATCGCGGGGGCGCCATCTTGGATGCGGTGACGTCACCACGTTCTGGTCACCTGACGCACGTTTCGCGCTTTCTCAAAGGTACATGCACGCTGTCAATGTGCACTTTAAGTAGCTAATGGTTGCCATAGCGACCACTGGAGGCGTGTTTCCCCCAGATCGCCTGCTGGCCTGAACTGTTGTATTGTCAGTTTTGCAGCAAATTGATTAGTCTTGATCATGACGTGGCCTGCACATGTTGTGGGGATAATAACCCCTGGTGATTAAACATAGTGCAGTGCCTGCATCTTGGGTACACTACGTGATCATGCTGTGTTATGTGTGTTTCTCGTAAATGCATTTGTAGACAGCAGAGACCTGAATTGGATGTGTCATACTGATTTGTCAGACCTCTTAAGGTTACAGTACCCAATTAATGTAGATACCAATTACATACCTAAATGACATGTGGTGTAGGGTCTAAGTCCCTGAGTTGTAACACACCCTGTAAAGTATTTGGAATGTGGGGTAAGGGAGACACAGTAGGACGTAGGTAGGTGACCCTGTCTCCATCTGTAGTTGTGGATAACACTCTGCCCGCAGATAGCTAGACCTGGAGACATGGGTGCTTAGGGGAAGGTAGGTATTAAAAAAGGAAGAAAAAGCATGTGGCCCAGGCACATGCAGAGTAAAATTGCCCACAAAAAAGGGGCATATGCATATAGGGCCAGGCAGGCTAGCTTGTTGGGTGATATTCAACACGGAGGTACACTGTTGGATGTATGTGGATGTGAATGGGGTTGATAGATTCCAGAGGACACGTCAAATAAATGGGGAGAAAATGAATTCCTCATTTAGTCCCCTGGGGGCCAAAGTACCCAGGGTGTAGATCCACCGAGATTCGCGTTTTAGGATCTCGTTGTCCCAGTCACCTCCTCTACTATGATTGGATACGGCCTCAATCCCCACAAATTTAATAGCTGTAGATAATCCCTGGTGTTGGTTGTGGACGTGGTTCGCAACAGGGGTATCTCGATGGTTACGGATATCCCCTATGTGCTCAAGTATCCTGTGCCTTAGTTGTCGTTTCGTTTTACCAATGTACTTTTTCTTACAGACACAGACGATCTGATAAACCACGCCCATGGTTCTACAATTAATAAACTGACGGATGTTAAAATTGTGTGTGTTATTCCAATTGTAAAAAGTCTTAGTGGGAAGACAGGAGGAGCAGGCGGTACATTTGTGACATTTAAAAAAGCCAATGGATCTGTTAGCCAGCCACGTCCCTGTGGATGGTCTTTGATAATGGCTGTGTACCAACAGATCACGCAGGCTGGTGGCTCTCCTGCTTACCAATGTCACCCTATCGTTTAGGACCTCTCTCAGATCCACATCCTCACGTAGTACATGCCAGTGTGTGTTCATGATGTTGGTGATCTCTGGCCATTGGTTGTTGAACGTACCAATGAAACGTATCACTTGTTTTTCAATGGGTGAGGTCACTTTCTCATCCAACAGTGTGTTCCTGTCTGTGAGCCTAGCTCTCTGGTACGCTCTCTTAATGGCCCTATTGCTATATCCCCTTTCCATAAATCTTTGTTTCATGGTTGTTGACTGGGTCTCGAAATCCTCGTTAGAGGAACAGTTCCTCCTCAGGCGTAAAAACTGGCCAGTAGGTATCCCCCTCAACAGATGTTTAGGGTGATGGCTATCCGCTCTGAGGAGGCTGTTCGTAGCCGTGGACTTCCTGTGAAGGGACGTAGCTAGGGTCCCCTGTGTGGTTTTGGAGATCAGGAGATCAAGGAACGTTAGGTTCAATCCATCAACCTCCGAAGTCAGTCCGTATAAGTGGTCTAGGGACATCACACAGATGTATACTATCTGACCATTCGGCTTTGAGTTAATCACCCCTCCAGATTTAGCTTCAATGACCTACATCATGTCAGGTTCATTGAATTATTGATATTAGGATTTCCATAGGTGATATGGGCCTCCCATTCTGGAGCTACATACAGGGGATTATCTGAGCGAAGCAGTCCACATTAAGGTGGTGTAATATCAATATCTCCTTACGATTGAGGAAGATCTTGTTGGTTTGCCTTTAAGGGGCTGGTCCTGGACTGTATATACCATGCCCCTCTTTACAAATATGTTTTAACCTTCTCTTGCGATTAAAAGGTTTTTAAATATATACTCATATTACAAATTACTGGCCTTTCTGAGTGCATTCAGGGAGGAATCTTTATTCTGTCTGTTTACATGTACCCTATCCTCTTTTGCACCAGTATTTGGCACGACTCAATAGTCACTACTGTTTTCATTCTCGCTGATGCGGGAGCATCCCCCATCCCCTCCCTTCCCCTCCTCCCACTCCTGGACTAATTAGTTTATACCTGTGGATGTATATCCATTCCTGCTCCCAGCTCGCATAAATAGAAGACACTTGTTTACTTTAGTTACTACATTGCTATGGCTGGCTTTCTGTCGCAATTGCCCGATTTTGCAGCATGGAAGACTGAGGCGGCAAATGTCTTTTCACTTGATGGAGACCTATCCATCACCGGGGTCAGTAGTATTAACACTTATTTTTCTGGCTTGGAAAAAGCATATAAACGGCGGGCCAAGTTGTGGTGGGAGATCGCAAGTTTAGAGAACTACATTTCAACCGACCTCATTCCAAGAGGCCTACGAGTTGACCTCCCTCCTTCTACCACACATACTGACCCCGAGTTTCTCATCAAGTGGAACACAATTTTAGGCATTTGCTCTGCCTCCTTAATGAAATTATTAGTAGAATCAGACAATAATACACTTTTAGTCGCTAATGCAGAATTAGCAGAACTACGCAATGATGCTGAGAAATGGCGGGGTAACTCTGAGTTTATCAGCCTAGAGATTAAATTGGAAGAAACGATAGGTAGGTTCACGCGTGAGTTAAAAGAAAGAAAGCAGCATAAATATATCCGCGACACAAAAGATTTTAAGGAAGGTAAAATTTACAAACAAAAAAAGGAAAACAAAAGAGTCCGCTTCCGCCACCCAGAGTCATCCACCGATTGGGATAGTTCCAATGAGGAGAGTGACGGTGGGGGAAGAAGAGACCATGGACAAGCTGACACCCCTAGGGTAGGTTTTTTAGATCAGGACCCCCGTTACCCACCACCCCAAGACCAAGGAAGACCAGATGGGGTGGGTTACGCGACAGAGACACCTGGGGATACAGGGGGGGATCAAAGCGACGACCTCGCCGACGCCGATTGCCAATGATACCAATGACTTTAGTCAGGTGGTTAATCTGTCTGATACAGCCCTTAGTGAGGGTCAGATGTCAGTCCTGCAAAAGGGACTGTCATTCTCTCCCACTGAGGACTTTTCCAGATTTGACTGGATCAAAGATACATATCTATTCGGCCGTAAATTATTACTGCACAAGTTCTTCAAGAGACGGGCCCAGAACCAACTTAGAGCAGCGGGTCAGGAAGACTTTGACGACCAATATTTAGAGGACATTAACACCTTAGCAGCATTAGAAGAGGAGTCTCTCAGGCCATTGGGTGAAGGTCCATTCACTACAATGAAACCCAAGTCTAAATTTACACCGGGACTTGAGACATGCCACAATGTTGCCACCTTTATTGGTTTAGTCACAGCTGACATTGAACACCTCCAACCCAGACCCTCCCCCACTAATCTGAATAACCAGGAGAGACAATCTCTACGAGAGTTAAAACAGAACACTGCAATCACGATTAAACCCTCAGATAAAGGAGGGAATATCGTGGTACTTAATCTGTGGTGTTATGTGAAGTAGAACTTGCGCCTATTATCCGACCGTGACTGTTATGCTATCTTGAGAACAGATCCCACCAACACCTATTTGTGTGACCTGAAGCTTATTTTAGACTCGGGTATTCACACCAAGGCACTATCCAAAAAAGAAAGTATGGCACTCCTTAATAAGAACCCAAGGATGGCCACTTTTTATTCCCTCCCTAAGGTGCACAAGAGTTTAATAACACCTCCTGGACGCCCCATTGTCTCAGGCATTTCCAACCTTACCGAGCAATGTAGCGTCTATGTCGATAGGGTACTTCGTCCCTTCGTGGTTACATTACCCTCACACTTAAGGGACACCAAGGACGCTCTCAACAAACTAAGGGGGGTCACAGTCAAGGAGGACACGTTACTCGTCAGTCTGGATGTCGAATCTCTGTATACCTCGATAATACATGAGAGGGGCATCCAGGCTGTAGAATACTATCTGGATAAAAGGGATAGGGAATTCCGTGACCATAACACTCTGGTCCTCGACCTCCTAAGATTTATCTTGACGCATAACGTGTTCACCTTTGATGGTAAACTTTACCACCAACTCCGTGGGACCGCCATGGGGACCACCTGCGCCCCCACCTATGCCAATCTTTATCTGGGCTGGTGGGAGGCAGAGGTGGTTTTTCAGGAGAATTTTCGTCAGTATACCTCCCACATTCTACTGTGGATTAGGTATATTGACGATATCTTTGTCCTATGGCAGGGCACCAAAACGCATCTTGATATGTTCATTGGCAAGCTTAATACTAACCCCCTGAACCTGAGACTGACTTCGGAGGTTGATGGATTGAACCTAACGTTCCTTGATCTCCTGATCTCCAAAACCACACAGGGGACCCTAGCTACGTCCCTTCACAGGAAGTCCACGGCTACGAACAGCCTCCTCAGAGCGGATAGCCATCACCCTAAACATCTGTTGAGGGGGATACCTACTGGCCAGTTTTTACGCCTGAGGAGGAACTGTTCCTCTAACGAGGATTTCGAGACCCAGTCAACAACCATGAAACAAAGATTTATGGAAAGGGGATATAGCAATAGGGCCATTAAGAGAGCGTACCAGAGAGCTAGGCTCACAGACAGGAACACACTGTTGGATGAGAAAGTGACCTCACCCATTGAAAAACAAGTGATACGTTTCATTGGTACGTTCAACAACCAATGGCCAGAGATCACTAACATCATGAACACACACTGGCATGTACTACGTGAGGATGTGGATCTGAGAGAGGTCCTAAACGATAGGGCGACATTGGTAAGCAGGAGAGCCACCAGCCTGCGTGATCTGTTGGTACACAGCCATTATCAAAGACCATCCACAGGGACGTGGCTGGCTAACAGATCCATTGGCTTTTTTAAATGTCACAAATGTACCGCCTGCTCCTCCTGTCTTCCCACTAAGACTTTTTACAATTGGAATAACACACACAATTTTAACATCCGTCAGTTTATTAATTGTAGAACCATGGGCGTGGTTTATCAGATCGTCTGTGTCTGTAAGAAAAAGTACATTGGTAAAACGAAACGACAACTAAGGCACAGGATACTTGAGCACATAGGGGATATCCGTAACCATCGAGATACCCCTGTTGCGAACCACGTCCACAACCAACACCAGGGATTATCTACAGCTATTAAATTTGTGGGGATTGAGGCCGTATCCAATCATAGTAGAGGAGGTGACTGGGACAACGAGATCCTAAAACGCGAATCTCGGTGGATCTACACCCTGGGTACTTTGGCCCCCAGGGGACTAAATGAGGAATTCCTTTTCTCCCCATTTATTTGACGTGTCCTCTGGAATCTATCAACCCCATTCACATCCACATACATCCAACAGTGTACCTCCGTGTTGAATATCACCCAACAAGCTAGCCTGCCTGGCCCTATATGCATATGCCCCTTTTTTGTGGGCAATTTTACTCTGCATGTGCCTGGGCCACATGCTTTTTCTTCCTTTTTTAATACCTACCTTCCCCTAAGCACCCATGTCTCCAGGTCTAGCTATCTGCGGGCAGAGTGTTATCCACAACTACAGATGGAGACAGGGTCACCTACCTACGTCCTACTGTGTCTCCCTTACCCCACATTCCAAATACTTTACAGGGTGTGTTACAACTCAGGGACTTAGACCCTACACCACATGTCATTTAGGTATGTAATTGGTATCTACATTAATTGGGTACTGTAACCTTAAGAGGTCTGACAAATCAGTATGACACATCCAATTCAGGTCTCTGCTGTCTACATCTGCATTTACGAGAAACACACATAACACAGCATGATCACGTAGTGTACCCAAGATGCAGGCACTGCACTATGTTTAATCACCAGGGGTTATTATTCCCACAACATGTGCAGCCCAACGTCATGATCAAGACTAATCAATTTGCTGCAAAACTGACAATACAACAGTTCAGGCCAGCAGGCGATCTGGGGGAAACACGCCCCCAGCGGTCGCTATGGCAACCATTAGCTACTTAAAGTGCACATTAACAGCGTGCATGTACCTTTGAGAAAGCGCGATCACGCGCGAAACGTGCGTCAGGTGACCAGAACGTGGTGACGTCACCGCATCCAAGATGGCGCCCCCGCGATTGTAGCTGCTGCCTCGAGACCGGGACACTTCTCCCCTGGCATTCTACTCCCCTTCTCCTCCACATATGACGGTGCAAAGGACGATACAAGCGCCAAGGAGCTAAGTAGTACATCTCACCAGTGTGCAAGACATTTATGTCTAGGGTAATAAGAGTAGACTGCATTATATGTTTTGCCTCCTTCCCCACACAGCTACTAGAGTGACAGTCTTACTACTATGCAGGATACTTACTTTACTGCTATATAACAGGGGGGCTGAGTCTGGGGCAGTGCCCACCTACCGTGAACAGCACTAGCTGTTCATGCACTGTGCATATTCCCTACATGGAGACACAGTATGATTAATGAGTCAGTGTGTTGTATGCCCCTAAACCAATCAGGTATTAATATTGATTGGGTCTGATTAGTGTTGTTCACCGGTTTCAAGCTAGATTACTATGTGTGTGACCTCTGCACCATACCAACGGTAGTATACAGAGGCTATAACTGGATACGGTCCTTGAACCGTGCCTCAGGGCGCCCACGAGAGCACACTTTGTGCTTGCCCTTTGCAGAGCTCTCACATCATCCAGCTACGTATCTCTACGTGTACATCCACACATTATTTTTTGTGTGGTTTAGTATTTATTTTTATTTTTATCACTATTATCTTTTTTGCGTCGTTGTTGTTTTCACCTTGTTCTGGTATTTATTTTACACACCGTATAAGTGGTCTAGGGACATCACACAGATGTATACTATCTGACCATTCGGCTTTGAGTTAATCACCCCTCCAGATTTAGCTTCAATGACCTACATCATGTCAGGTTCATTGAATTATTGATATTAGGATTTCCATAGGTGATATGGGCCTCCCATTCTGGAGCTACAGTACATACAGGGGATTATCTGAGCGAAGCAGTCCACATTAAGGTGGTGTAATATCAATATCTCCTTACGATTGAGGAAGATCTTGTTGGTTTGCCTTTAAGGGGCTGGTCCTGGACTGTATATTCCATGCCCCTCTTTACAAATATGTTTTAACCTTCTCTTGCAATTAAAAGGTTTTTAAATATATACTCATATTACAAATTACTGGCCTTTCTGAGTGCATTCAGGGAGGAATCTTTTTTCTGTCTGTTTACATATACCCTATCCTCTTTTGCACCAGTATTTGGCACGACTCAATAGTCACTACTGTTTTCATTCTCGCTGATGCGGGAGCATCCCCCATCCCCTCCCTTCCCCTCCTCCCACTCCTGGACTTACCTGCGGAGTAATAACCTGCCCCCCTCCCCTAGCTACCCACGTCCCTAATCCTATCTGTAACTCACTAACACTAGGTACTAACTCCCAGAGCGCCTGCAGCAGACACACAGCTCTCACCGTCAGCCTGCAGACATTCACACACACTGCACATACTGCGCCCAGAACATGCAGCGACAACACACAGCAATGATACACACACATCCACTGGAACCCGCAGCAAATACCCACTGCTCGCACTCTGTGCCTATTTGCCAGTGCGCACAGCACTACCCGCTGTGGCACTGCCAAACCTGCACATTTCACTCCTAAGGGTGACCTCCTTATCTAGGGCCGTCCCTCTTCAGTTACCCCCTGCCCTTACCGGGAATTGGGGCCTGCCTGGGGACCTAAGGAGAACCCTTACCTTGTGCAGGAGCCACTCGCTCCCTACACCCTTCCTACTCCTTCCTCTGCTTCTTCCTGACTGACATGTGCAAAGCCCGGGAAATGTATCTCTTTTCCCGGGCTGAGCTTCCTCCAGCCCTATTGGCCGCAATGGAGCACCTGACCTCTGTCTCCCTATGCCTCCTGGGAGTTGTAGTTCCCAGGAGGCATCCTAAGCATTGGGGCCGCGTGCGCAATTTCCCTGCGCATGCGCGAACCCCTAATGGCCGCCACAACCTCCCTCTATCATATCCTGCCCTCGCGCGATCTTTCCCTAGCCTTCCCTGCGCTTGCCGCCTACTGCGCATGCGCGAACTAACGCGCAATGGCGGCGCCCTCTCCTTCAGCCGCCGAGCCGGTGGCAACGCGATCGCGGCCTTAGCGACGGCCCGATCGCGTCCCCGGCAACCGGCCTGTGCCTCAACACCTGGAGCTGCTCCCTGCACTGGCCCCCACCCTCGCGAAGTGCCGGCGGGTCCATCGCAGCCTCCGGCGGCACCCGCTACCACACGGCACTCGCGGAGGGGGGCCAGAAAGTGTGATTTTACCTCGGGGCTACACACATATATATATATATATATATATATATATATATATATATATATATATATATATATATATATATATATATATATATATATATATATATATATATATATATATATATATATATATATATAATTATTTTTTTTACATGATGAAGCCACTGTTCAAAGTAATGTGTGAAGGGTGGGTATCAGGAAAGGGTGGCTTAACCCCTTAATTACCTTTGCGGTTAGTATCCGATAAGGTGATTAAGGGGTTCATTGATGTCTGAATGTCATTGCAATGTTTTGGCTATGTATTATTTTGGCAACGGACGACAAGGATTATTATGCTGGCGACGTGGCCTTCTTATTGATGAGGTCAGTAGAAGTTTCTTTATTTTACTATGCTTGTTAATGTGTTTAATAATGGCCAAATAATCTATTATCCCTATCTGGATAATAGTTATTTGGCACATTATTATACTGTATGTGTTGGGGTGGGGGGAGGGGGTATTGGCCGCAAGGGTATGTGGGTAAGCCTCCCTTGTGGGTAGTGGGTGAGGTAGGTTAGGCCTCACGGGGTGGGGGGTTAGTGGGGGAGGGTATGTAGTCCTCCCGAGTGGTGTGTGAGGGTGGGTTAACCCCTTAATGACTGTAGCGGTTAATAACCGCTATGGTGATTAAGGGGTTAGGGGACATTACATTGGATGTTTTTATTCTTGTTTCTGTTTTGCAGAAGCGGATGGGGCATTAGCAGGATGAAGATGAGGATTGCCTTCATTGTGGCAGACGGACAAGGTGAGTGCTATATGTATTTAATGTATTTATTATTCTTTATGTATTTTAAATGGACAACTGCACTATTATCCATTTGTGGATAATAGTAATTTTGCCCATTACTGTATTGTATGTTGTGTATTGCAATGTTTATTGGGTGCAATTGTCCCCAATAAACATGCTATTATGCGTTAACCACTACAGTGTCGCCGCCATCTTTATAGCGGGCACGTCGCGTATGGGACGCTATAAAGATGGCGCAACACTGCCCACACGATCACACATACCGGGGCCTGTAACTCGGGAAGCAGGGGGTTCCTGGTCCACAAAGCAATTCTTTTCAGCTCAGAGGACCCCCTGCTCACTGTACACTTATTAAAAATATATTCATGCTGCTTTGTTACCATGCTGAAACCAGACAATGAATTGTCCATAAAGGTGCCTCAGAGTCAATGTAGTACTCACTGCAGTAAGTATGTAGAGATTAGCCTGTGTACTGAAAAAAGCAACTGGCCCACCTAAGGGCACCAGATGTTGCAAGCACTCACGGTTGGGGGGAAAGTGATGTCCTCCTCCGGTAAGCGGTATCAGAAGCGTTGCACCGCCGACCCTCTTGTGACTAAATATCACCTGGGGTGGTCTCGCGACCGGCGGTATTATCCTCTTTGGCGGGTATCCGTGGACCGATGAGCTCCGCGTCTCAGCTGGGCTCCTGGTCTCTGTAGTAAGGCGCTGTCTCTGCTACAGCGTGTGACAGGAAGATCACGTGACCGGCAGGATGATGAGGATCCATCAGCCACATTCGTCTGTTCAAATAAACATTTTGTAGTCACCACCTACGTTTTCATCCTGCTTCATTTGTTCGGGCAGTGCTCCGCTTTTCTTCCCGCCGTTGCTGGAAGGTTTCAAATTTTGTTACCATTGCAGATAGTCGCAAATGTAATGAATGATTGTTTATTTCTATGTGTGTTTTACTCATAGTGTAGATGTGCAGAGGGTCTTTGGAGCTGAACCGCTTTGGTTTTAGGTCCGGGGACCCCCTGTTTCCCGAGATACAGGCCTCTTTAGGGGGTGTCGGTATCCCTCTGCTTTGTTTACATTCCGCGGTCACGTGATCAGGACCTTTAAATGCAGAGGGATACCGGCACCTCATAAAGGGGCCTGTATCTCGGGAAACAGGGGGTCCCCGGACATGAAACCAATGCGGTTCAGATCCGGAGACCCTCTGCACATCTACAGTATGAATAAAAATGGTTTATAAATTAATTTTTAATGTGCCGATGTTTGCGCAGAGACCGCGGCGGATCTCTCTCTGCTGCAGACACATCTCGGCAGGGGATGGCTTCTCGGCAGCTTCTCGCCAGGTAGCCGTCTCACCACCGGTTACTCGCCATTTTATCAAATGGTGGTGGCGCATTCATTCGCCAGGGATTCGGCCCTTCTAGCATACAGCGAGTTTAACACGCCAAAAACATGGCGAATTCAAAACCTGGCTAATTCATTTTTTCGCTGCTTACTGCATAGACCCCTTACTCTTTAGCACAGAGGCTGTATATACTAGCCAGCCCTATGCAGTGTCATCTCAACACTGTTGCACCACTTGCTCTATCAGTATTGTTTGGCACTACAGATAAGGATTACATTTAATCCCTTATTTAGCTTTCCCTAAGTCTTCTTGCTATAAGGACCCTTAGGGCCAGTGAATTCACGCTACACTGGTAATATGTATCCACCCTGGGATTACAGTATCCCTTAGGGATTCTCAGCGTATTGTTAATTAGTTTAAGCCTTATTTTAAACCCCATTGTTTTATCGTGTTCCTAATAAAACCTAATTTTACTTTAAATAATCATCTCAACAAAGTGTTGGAGTGCTTCTATTGGGGTTCATTTCTCTCCAGTTTATCATATAAACCTTGCCCCATTAGCACCCGCACACACTCTATTATAATACACTTTAGCTGTAGCGGGGGTTTCTATACAGTGCACTCTTACAGATTCACAAGCACTCCCAAATATACAGAATTATTATTATTATTATTATTATTATTATTATTATTATACACATCTCTAGAGCAAGAGGACTGGACAGAAATATTTGAAGCAGTAAACAAAAGCTCAACTTGCACCTCTATACAGGAGAATGACTTAGGTGATGCTCAGATGGTTCCTTATTGTATTGTATGTCTTTATTTATATAGCGCCATAAATGTACATAGCGCTTCACAGTAGTAATACATATCATATAAATAACATAATATAAATCAGGTCATGGGAATAAGTGCTTCAGATATAAAATTAACATTAAGGAAGAGGAGTCCCTGCTCCGAGGAGCTTACAATCTGATTGGTAGGTAGGGAGAACGTACAGAGACAGTAGGAGGGAATACTAGTAAGTGCATCTGCAGGGGGCCAAGCTTTATGTATCATGTGTCCAGGATTATCCAGTGCTATTCATATGCATCTTTAAGCAGATGTGTCTTAAGGTGAGTCTTAAAGGTGGATAGCGAGGGTGCTAGTCGGGTATTGAGGGGAAGGGCATTCCAGAGGTGCGGGGCAGAAAGTGAGAAAGGTTTAAGGCGGGAGAGAGCTTTAGATACAAAGGGGGTAGAAAGAAGACATCCTTGAGAAGAACACAAGAGCCGGGATGGTGCATGCGAGAAATTAGGGCTGAGATATAAGGAGGGGAAGAAGAATGTAAAGCTTTAAAAGTGAGGAGGAGAATTGAGTGTGAGATACGGGATTTGATCGGAAGCCAGGAGAGGGATTTCGGGAGGGGAGATGCAGAGACAGATTTAGGAGAGAGTACAGTGATTCTGGCAGCAGCATTTAGGATAGATTGTAGGGGAGACAGGTGAGAGGCAGGAAGGCCGGACAGCAGGAGGTTGCAGTACTCGAGACGTGAGAGAATGAGGGCCTGAGTCAGAGTTTTTGCAGTCGAGTAACAGAGAAAAGGGCGTATCTTTGTGATATTGCGGAGGAAAAAGCGACAAGTTTTAGAAACGTTTTTAATATGAGAGGAGAATGAGAGAGGGGAATCAAATGTAACCCCTAGGCAGCGTGCTTGGGCTACTGGGTGAATGATCGTATTTCCAATAGTAATGTGGAAGGAGGTAGTAGGGCCAGGTTTGGGAGGAAGTTTAAGGAGCTCTGTTTTTGCCATGTTAAGTTTCAGTCAGCGGATGGCCATCCAGGAAGATATTCCAGAGAGGCATTCAGAAACTTTGGTCTGTATAGCAGGTGTAAGGTCAGGGGTTGAAAGGTACATTTGTGTGTCGTCAGCATAGAGGTGATATTTATACCCAAAGATGTGATTAGGTCACCTAGAGAGTGTGTGTAAAGAGAAAAGAGAAGGGTCACAGTACAGAGCCCTGGTGTACCGCCACAGAGAGATCAATAGAGGAGGAGGAGGTGTTAGCAAAAGAGACACTGAAAGTACTATGGGAGAGGTAAGAGGAGATACAGGATAGAGCTTTATTCTGAATACCAAGAGTATGGAGATTGTAAAGGAGAAGAGGGTGGTGAATGATTGTAAAGGAAAAGACTGTGTTGAATGCTGCAGAGAGGTTGAGTAATATGAGCAGAGTGTAATGACCTCTGTCTTTGGCAGCATGGAGGTCGTCAGTTATTTTAGTGAGGGCTGTTTCAGTAGAGTGAGCAGTGCGGAAGACAGATTGATGAGGGTCTAGAAGAGAATAGGTGTTGAGAAAATGTAGCAATCGAGAGAATACAAGACGTCCAAGGAGTTTGGAGGCAAAAGGCAGGAGGGAGACAGGTCGATAGATAGAAGGAAAGGTAGGGTCAAGCTTGCTGTTTTTGAGTAATGGTATAACAGTTGCATGCTTGAAGGAGGATGGAAAGGTACCAGAGTAGAGGGAAGAGTTAAAGATCTGTGTGAGCATAGGGATTATAGAAGAAGAAAACCTTACCCTGGAGAAACTAGCCCATATATTCCCGGGCACGAGACCAGTTTGCCCAAAAGGATGTGGATTAAGAGCATCAAACCTGCACATGTAGTGGATGTGCCCATATATACTGCTGCGGCCAGCTTTATTTTTACATTTACCCGTGGTTACCCGTGGCTGTATTCTTACATTTACCCGTGGTTACCCGTGGCTGTTTTCGGCTGGCGCCGAACTTGGCCGCGCACCAGCCGCATCTTCCCCGCATCTTCCCCGCATCTTCCCCTCCCCTCGCGATCCCCTGGCTGCTCCACCTCTGCTTCTCCTGATTCTCCTGATGCACAGCGCATCCCCCCTGTAGGAGGACATGTGCAGAGGTTCACAATGGAGACTGTTTAACGGTGAAATTAAAACAAGGCTTTATTGTGCCTGTCGCTTTAAACACAGCAAAAATCAACATAAGAGAATAAGCCAAACACAAAAAAACTCTCTCTGCTTTGGAGACTATCTACACATGTAGCTCAGCCCTCTCTGACTGGGTTTGTTAGCTAAGCTATTTACCAGCCCCAAATCATGGAGACATTGATCAATACACATAGACATAGATAATAGTCTTATACGAAAAGTCTTATCTGTTAGCTAGGCTGCTGTAGGGAAAGCTTCTCTGCTCTCTTGGAACCGCACCCTTGTGTGCCAGGAAATGTCAGGCTCCAAGTTTAGAATCTTGTCCCCTTTGTTTTGTAGTCAGCTTGTCGCTCAAGACATCTGTCCTTCCTTAGTTCAGCCCAGTTGTGGACTAAGGAATCTCTGCTCTGTCTCCTGGTTCAGCTCCGGTGTGTCCTAAGGAGTCTCACTTCCTGTCTCAAAGGCAGGCTTTTTCTACCACCTGCAATCAGCCAGGTGGTGTTAGTTAATTGCCTACCAGCAGTAAACCACCACACTGCTGGATTAGAGGCACATTTGTGAACAGGGATAAATCCCCTGTTACAGAGCCCCTCTCTCTAAAGGGATTATACTGACAAGTACTTTGATCCACTGGAACATACCTACCTTGCTGATCTTATATATCCTCGACTGCACACTGTAGTTATCCCTACACGAGGGCTATTTAGGCATATTAATCAGTTAACATACTGTATGGTGCTCCTTTCAGTAGTTGTACCTACCTGCACCTATTGAACTTACCCCTTCAATCTCCATCCACCTTCGGGGATGCCGGCGGAACCCTGGCATGCACCCTGGCCCGCGTGACCGGCGCACCAGTGACGCACGGCACGCGTCAGAAAAAAAAACAAATCAGCCGCGTCTGCCCGCACATTGCGGTGGCGGCCGCAGGAGAATAAAGGCGGCCGCCACTGTAGAGCCACTTTGGAAAAAAATACACAGACTTATCCAAAGAATCTTAGATATCTCAATCCCCATGAATCCATGGTTATTCTTACTGAACAACATCTAATAAACATAAATACAATTACCCAACGATTAATACTACACATAACAGCAACAAAATGTGCTTTTGCATCAATATGGTTTAAACAAGACCTCCCCACAGACATGCAAAATGAGGAAATAATATGGCACCCGTTTTATATGGAAATAATCTCGAGCTACTTAAATGACTTGTGCATAACATTACTAAACATATGGGAACATGGATATATTACACGAGGGTACCAGTAAATATTGATAAGAAAGGGAAACAAAGCAATACATAAAAACAAATACTGTAGTGCCCACGGTTATAACACAAACCAGTGGCATTCGCCAAAAAGACCCAGGTACACCCAGGTACATGCCTTAAACTAGACAGAGCATTTCTGCATTAACTAATGGCCCATCAGATTAACAGTGGGGGTCCCTGGCAGTCCCATTCAAACTGAATGGGACTGCCAGGGACCCCTGCTGTGTTAATCCTATGGGTCATTAGTCAATGCAGAAATGCCTTAAACTTGTCTTAAACTAGCCAGACTACACCCAGCATATTCCCAGAATGTAACCGGGCTAGTTTAAGGCAAGCTTTAGAATACTCGTGGTCTTGTCTGTACCTGTCACATGTACTGCACATAATGTCTACATAAATTCCCCCCCCCCTCACTTTTCCTTACTGTACCCCTCCCAATGAAAATGTTTAATAAAAATTAAGTATAAAAAAAATGGTGGGGGTGAATAAATAAATCCTTTGGATTTTTTATCAAATTATTAGGTTTTTCCCAAATTACATACAGCTCAACCCCGTTATAGTGCAATCCGCTATAACGCGGTTTGAGCGTGGACCCCAAATTAAAAAAAAAAATTACATTTTTTTTTTGCACACACTGCACACACTCACTGCACACACTCACTGCACACTGCATACATTCACAGCACACTGCATACACTCACAGTACACTGCACACACTCACAGCACAGTCAAATATACACACACACACACAGAGACACACTGTCTCTTTAACAGAGCTTGCTCTCGCAAGACGGAAGCAGAAGCAGGAAGCAGAGACAGGGAGAAGAGCTGCAAGATGCCGGGTAAGTGCTGTGTGCTGTTGCCGCTGCCCCACCGGGTCTGGGAACGCTGGGAGAGTTCTCAGCTTTCCCCCTCCGGTGGACACAGTACCACCACAAAAAAAATAAAATTTTTTTTTTTTTTGGCGCCCATTTGTTTTCCTGCGACCCCGTTTATAACGCGGTGGTCGCGGGTGGCCCCCAAGGACCGCACTATAACGGGGTTAAGCTGTATTACTAACTATTACTCAGTCACTTTACGTGTATTATTTCCATGGGTAGGTATCACAAAATACATAGGAACTTACTTGCCATAATGTCTTTACATAATTAATACACTACTTACATCCATTACATTTACTGTACATGCATCACATCGGGTTTAAGGAGATTCTATTTTTTAGCTACCTTGCTAATGCATTGTTTATACAGTAGCTCTTGATCCTCCAATCAAAGTAAAGATTGGCCTGTCTATCACAAATACACAACACTCTATTGCACACAACAAAAATATGAAAAGAGAATAAAAAATTACGATGATAGATAGAAGAAATATACTGGAGAATTACATGATCAATTAAGTATTCCAAGAATCCACAGCACTCCCTCACTTTCCTCCTTAGATTAAATGCTTTGGATCAGAGACACATCTGAAATGGATGTCAGGTCAGAACCTTAGAGCTCCAAATTCTGGTCAGGGAGTAAGTGGCCTGTATTGCCTGTCAAAATTTGAAGTCTGTAAAGCAGAAGCCCTGGGACTTGAAAGAAGACTGTACTCAAAACTTGCTGGACAGCATTTTAATCAGTCATATACTGTAGCATTAACAGTATTCAGCTGTCATACATTTCAATGAGGAATTTTCAATGTGTTCTTATTTTTGTTTAAGAGTACATGCTACATTTTCATCTCCTCTGCTTTTCCCAAGTGACCCTACATCCAAACTCAATATGATTGGCAAGATTATTGATGTATCTAAGGAAACATAGCTTAGGCCTCTTGTGTGCGATTGTATTTTAGGTACAGAATGAGCAACGGTAAAGTAACCAAACATAGAACAATGGTTAGACAGTAATAACCAGAGAAAAACATATAGAAATAATTATGTTTCTTAAAAACAACTTTATATGTTATATGATAATTAGAACTTAGTTCTCGTCCTTCTGGGATATCTAAAATAACCCACAAAATGTACTGAGTTTGTCCCTGTGTAATTTGAACACATATCAGGACATATACATTATTGAAAGTATCATTAAGAAGAATTCAGATGTTTATTAATGAACTTGAGGTTGACAGTGAGAGCAAAGTCTCCATCTTTGCTGATGATACTAAATTGTATAAGGTATTAGAATCAGAGCAGGATGTAAATTCTCTCCAGAAGGACTTGGGGAGACTGGAAACATGGGCAGGTAAATGGCAGATGAGGTTTAATACAAATAAATGTAAGGTTATGCATTTAGGATGCAAGAATAAACTGGCGACTTACACATTAAATGGGGGTAAATTGGGGGAATCCTTGATGGAGAAGGATTTAGGAGTGCTTATAGACAAAAGGCTTAACAATAGTGCCCACAGTCATGCCGGAGCTGCAAAGGCAAACAAAATCTTATCTTGCATTAAATGGGCAATGGATGGAAGGGACGTAAACATAATTATGCCCCTTTACAAATCATTAGTAAGACCACACCTTGAATATGGAGTACAATTTTGGGCACCAAGCCTTAGAAAAGACATTATTGAACTAGAGAGAGTGCAGAGAAGAGCCACCAAATTAATAAAGGGGATGGACAATCTAATTTATGAGGAGAGGCTAGCTAAATTAGATTTATTTACTTTAGAAAAGAGGCGTCTAAGAGGGGATATGATAACTATATACAAATATATTCGGGGACAGTACAAGGAGCTTTCAAATAAACTATTTATCCCAGGGGCAGTACAAAGGACCCAGGGCATCCCTTAAGTTTGGAGGAAAGGAGATTTCACCAGCAACAAAGGAAAGGGTTCTTTGCAGTAAGGGCAGTTAAAAGGTGGAATTCATTATCCATGAAGACTGTTTTGGCAGATACAATAGATTTGTTTTAAAAAATGTGGACATCTTTTTAGAAAGCATAGATAAAGTGGCGGCCGCCTTTACCCTAGTGCGGCCGTAGCGGCGCAACTCTGATAACTGCAGGCAGATGCAGTATGTTTTTTTTTTCTGGAGTATATTGTGGTATTTTAGCGCTCGTAATATTAGCATTTTATTAGCGCTGTCTGCAATACTGCAATACCATCTAAAAATTCAGGGGGGCGTTCGCGAGCTGTTGTCTTCAAAGTCTAATACTTTAGCAGTTCAACCTACGTCAGTACACAGTCTGCGTGTGCAGTAATTGTAAATTTGCATATTTATACATGCATGTGCAGTGCTGTATGTCTCATTTGAACATTGTTGAAATGCATTTTTGTAAATGTTTTGACTTTCTGTACTTTAATAAAGGAAATGTTGCGTGTTTTAACTTGTATTAATAAAGAAATGTTTTTTCTTACTGTACACAGGACCTGCACAATTATAGTCTCCGAGGGCCACAAACAGGCCCGGTTTTCAAGGTTATCCCTAAAACCGGGGCTGTTTGCGGCCCTCGATGACTGGAGTTGTGCAGGCCTGACTGACTGTAAATGTTTTGACTTTCTGTACATAAAGGTTTTCACTAGCAGTAAACGATACACCTGTTGATGTTTTGAATTGCTGTACACTTAAAATGTTTTTACATTCTATTTGTAAATAAATGTTTTGTGCTTACTCCACCAATAAAAGAAAATGTTGATTTGTTTTAAATTGTTCCATTGTCTCCTTTTATACTACGGAGAATTTACAGAAGGGATTTATACGTAAGTCCACCTCTCCTGCGGGCGCTGGGTTTTTCTTCATGAAGAAGGATGGAGCCTTACGCCCCTGCATACTGTAGACTACCGGGCCCTCAACAAAATCACCGTTAAAAATGGCTATCCTTTACCCCTCATTTCTGAACTGTTCGATCGATTACAAGGAGTTAATTTTTTCTCTAAATAGATTTACGAGGTGCCTACAATACACATACAATCCCCCCCCCCCCAACCCCTCCATCCCCACATCCCAACACAGATGATCTGGTTACATACCGGTCCTGCGGGCAGATGCGGAAGTTGGGCCCGACTTCTGGGTGTGCCCAACTTCCAATGCTGGCCAGCACGTGTGGAGGTGATTTGAAGTTAAGAGCAGGCTTCAGCTGGGGTGACCTGTGGCCTGGAAGCCAACAGAGGCCCAGTGTTCACACGTGGAAGGTACAGCCCAACTTCCAGGAACTGTCAGGGATCCCTGCAGTTGCCAGTCCCGGGATAGTTGTATCAGGGATAAGTATGCGTCCCGACAGATCTTTCAAGGACAACACGACAATAAAATGGAAAATGCACAATCCCACATATACAGGACAACCCTAAGCCCCCCCAGTACCACTATCATCATCATCATCTTCATCATCATTCTCTAATTGGCAAAAAAAAAATTTGAAAACGTAATTATATTAGTTATATTTTTGTATACATCTCTTCCCCTGCATACTGTATAATGTATGTGTGTTATTTGGAACGGAATTTATTTATTTATTTATAAAATATTTTACCAGGAAGTAATACATTGAGAGTTGCCTCTCGTTTTCAAGTATGTCCTGGGCACAGAGTAAAACAAATAATACATGGTTACAATTACAGTTACATAAATGAACATGGTATACATTATATACAAGACATTGCATGCACAGTTAAAGAAAATATATATTATGAGCGTATGAAACAGTTACAGACCAGATTAAAGTGTGAGACAGCCTTAGATTTGAAAGAACTTAAGCTGGTGGTGGATATGAGAGTCTCTGGTAGGTTGTTCCAGTTTTGGGGTGCACGGAAGGAGAAGGAGGAACGTCCGGATACTTTGTTGAGCCTTGGGACCATGAATAGTCTTTTGAAGCCTGATCTCAGGTGATAGGTGCTGCATGTGGTAGGGGTGAGGAGCTTGTTCAGGTAGCTGGGTAGCTTGCCCAGAAAGTATTTGAGAGTGAGACAGGAAAGGTGAAATTTGCGCCTAGACTCTAGTGATGACCAATCTAGTTCTTTGAGCATTTCGCAGTGATGTGTGTTGTAGTTGCATTGGAGAACAAAACGACAAATTGAATTGTAGAGGGTGTCAAGTTTGCTAAGGTGGGTTTGAGGAGCCGAGCCATATACTATGTCTCCATAGTCAATAATTGGCATTAGCATCTGCTGTGCAATACGCTTTCTGACCAGGAGACTTAGGGAGGATTTGTTCCTGTAAAGTACCCCTAGTTTGGCATAGGTCTTGGTTGTCAGGGTATCAATGTGCATCCCGAATGTTAAGTGGGAGTCAAACCATAAGCCCAGGTATTTAAAACTAGTGACAGGTGTTAGGGTGGTGTTAGCGTTGGTTCTAATCAGGAGCTCAGTCACTGGAAGCTTTACAAATTTAGTCTTGGTCCCAAATACCATTGTTACAGTCTTGTCAGTGTTTAAAAACAGTTTGTTTTGGGAAATCCAGTTTTCATGTCTCAAAAAGTCAGACTGAAGTATGTGTTGAAGGTCAGAGAGGCTATGGCTGTGTGCATATAGGATTGTGTCATCTGCATACATGTGTATTGAGGCTTCCTTACAAGCTGTGGGAAGATCATTAATGAACACTTAGAAGAGTAGGGGCCCCAGAACAGAGCCTTGCGGGACACCAAAGTTGATATCCAGGTGGTTGGAGTTAGAGCCTGAGATGGACACATGTTGGGATCTTCCTGATAGGTAGGACTGAAACCAGTTTAAAGCATGTTTCCCTATTCCAGAGCTCTGGAGTTTGTTAAGCAGGATAACATGATCAACTGTGTCAAAAGCCTTTGCAAAATCTAGGAATACTGCACCAGTGAGTTGTCCCCGTTCCATTCCACACTGGATTTCATTGCAAACTTTTAGCAGGGTAGTTACGGTGGAGTGTTTGGGACGAAACCCAGACTGGAATTGGCTAGGGAAATTTGTCTTGGTGTAGAAATCGCTTAATTGGGAGTGGACACATTTTTCCATAACTTTGGATAGAATTGGGAGAAGTGAGATTGGCCTGTAGTTTGGGACAGTGTTTTTGTCCCCACGTTTGAAGATTGGGACAACTCTGGCAGTTTTCCAGGTCTTAGGGATATGGCCTGCAGACAGGATAGAGTTGACTATGGACGCAATTGGTTTGGCAATGGCTGGGGCACCAAGTCGTAGGAACCTAGATTGTAGTAAGTCGGGTCCACATTGGCGGCTTAGTTTTAGTTTGAGGAGCGCTTGTGTAATCTCCTCTTCAGATACTGGGCTAAATTGAAAATTGTGGGCAGTGTTGGGAGGGGGTGGGACTGTAGGGATACTCCCAGGATGAGATTCATGTTTGGGGTTTGTGCTGAGTTTCGCTAATAAGTTAGTGGCACCCCCACAAAGTAATAATTGAATGCATTTGCAATGTCAATGGGGTTTGTCAGAGTAATATCCCCCTTAGTGATATTACTTGGTTGTTGATGGTTAGGAGGCTCGAATATATTGTTGATAACCTTCCAGAAGTTAGCTGGGTTTGATGTATTTTGGTGGAGATTGTCAGAGTAATATTGTGCTTTTGCATGCCTTGTTTGCCTTGTGCACATGTTCCGCAGGCATCTGTAGTGATTGAGATCCTTGGTAGTGCCAGTTACTTTGTGGCTTTTCCACAAGGCATCCCTGAACTGGTAGAGTGCTATAAGGTCAGTTGTAACCCATGGAAGAAGTGCCCCCCGTACACTTATTCTGCATAGTGGAGCATGGGTATCGCAGAGTTTTAAGAACTCAGATTGGAAATAGTCGAGCGCAGAATCGGGGTCGGGAATTAAATCGATTCTGTGCCATGGGCAGTTGGTAAGGTCATCCAGAAACTGTTGTGGGTTAAAGTTTTTAAATGTTCTAGTGAGGAGAACTTTAGGGCTTGATTGGGGCGGTTTAATTTTCCTTACACAGTACACTATTGCATGGTCACTGAAAATGTCAAGAAGGATGCCAGAGGATTGGATTCTGCTGGGGTTTGAGGAGAGAATCCAGTCTAGCAAGGAATTGTTATGCGATTTCAGGTTTATCCGTGTGGGTTGGGAAATGAGTTGTGATAGGTTAAGTGACTTGAGTTGTTTCTGGATTTTGTGGTTTTTAGGGTCAAGCCAATTGAAGTTGAAATCCCCTAGAACTAGCAGCTCACTCTTCTCATTCAGAGAGGAAATGGAGCCAAGAAATTGGGTGATATCAGTCAGGGATTGTAGAGGGGCTTTAGGGGGGCGGTAGATGCCAGCGAGGAAGATGGGCTTAGAAAAGGGGAGGCAGATTTTGCCAACTAGAGTTTCAAAAGAGGGTGGGCTTGGTGGGCAATTTAACAGTGTAAATTGTAAGGTGTCTGCAATATAAAATAACACCCCTCCTCCTCTCTTTGACCTATCTCTCCTAAAAATGGATTTTCCCTGAATGGCAATATGTGCATCAGGGGTTTTAGGGGATAGCCATGTTTCTGTAAGAACAATGGCTTTAGGTTTATGCATAAGGCACCATGCCCTTAGTTCATCCAGTTTGGCACATTTGTCAATGTGCATGTGCAGAATATTGGTTAACATGTAAAATTCCCTTTAATGCAGCTCATAACGATGGTAGTTTTCCGTACGACCATTGTTTTTACATAACATTAGCTTTGTGGATGCCCATTTGTCACATATGACCCCCTGCTAGCACGCGACCTGCACACAGGTTAATACAGACGCTCGCAAGCACACCCACTCTTCACCTCCGCGAAGGTCTGTCAAATGGACAGTATCTCCTCTAAAAGATCCAGGATCAATACACAGCCCGCAAGCTGCCCCACTCTTCACCTCCGCAAAAGGTCCCGCAAATGAGTTGTATCTCTCCTCAAGCCGTCCCAATATACCACTGCCACAAATAGTACACAAGTGAGCACGTGACTTAGATAAGCAACCAGGGTTAATACACAAGACTTCTCTAGCAACCCCCTTCCTCCTCTGCAAGGAACCATCGAGTTAGTATTAACCCCTACTCAATTGCACATCATAACTATCAACTGCCACCACCTAAGGTTATGCAAATATGATAAAAGATCTTAGACTAAAATATCCGCCAGGGCCTCAGATCCCTGTTTATTATAGGAAAAACTATGCACTTTAACACAAAATCAGTTGTAGCAACATGGGCCCGAGTTAGTAAGTTATTCTCCCCAAGTGTGCACCAGTTCATTCAGAGCCCAAAGCATTACTTATTAAATGTGTTATATATATATATATAGACACACATATATGAAAAGACAGTGCTTTGATTACAGAAAAGGTATTACAAAATAAACATACAGTTACAATAAAAGGCACAACAGCTTCTTAAAATAAAAGGGGTAAAACAGAAAATCCTATACAGTACGTTACCAAATGCTATGGATTTTCCCCAGAGAGGCGCTGGTTCAGAAGATGAGATCTACCATGCTCTCCCAAGCATGACCCTGGTCAGATCTGACTTTTAAAAAACCTGGTTCAGACTTAGATACATTCTTTCTCCAGGCCTGGCAGGAGCCCACCCCTTCTACAAAATACTTTGAAGCTGCCATCCCCGACCAGGTCTGTAGACCTTGATTAAAACAGTTAACACGTTGAGTGGGCCATCCAGGATGCCCCCCCCCCCACCCCAAATAACCCTATGAAATTCAGAGCAGACCAAAGAAACCATCCTGACCGGTTCTAAACCCCGCATTTTGTATTTTTGTTAAAAGAAGTGTAGCTTATTAACCCCTCAGGCACCAAATGTATTAACTTCATGATATTCTCACGATATTATCATGACACCATTAAACTGAGGAAAACTAGCAGACTTTACCTAGTTAGGTAATATCCCATTAGTTGCCCGGATTTAATGGACCTCTGAGATCTACCACTTTGAGATAAGAATAAAATTGTGTTTTTGGCGCAACTGCTACTTTTTTTTCTCCCTGTTGCACCATAAGTAAAAATAGTGGTCAAAGTATCTTAAAAAAGTAAGTACAGTGACTGTTTGAAAAAAATAAAAACTTTTGACCATATAAAAAATATTTTTTTCGTTAAATAGTTATTTGAACAATTTGTTAGTTAATGAAAAAAATGGTGGCACTTGTGGTGATGAGTAAAGAGCACATAAGAGTATAGGAGTGGCTCAGTGAGTAAAGACACTGACTACAGATTGTTGCAGGAGAGCCTGGTTCAATTCCCGGTGTCGGCTCATTGTGACCTTGGGTAAGTCACTTTATCTCCCTGTGCCTCAGGCACTAAAAACAGAGATTGTAAGCTCTACGGGGCAGGGACCTGTGCCTGCAAAATGTCTCTGTAAAGTGCTGCGTACAATTAGCAGTGCTATACAAGAACCTGCTATTATTATTTATTATTATAACATCAGATGTAAACTACTGTAAAACAAGCAGTTTGTTGTGTAAAGATGTTATAGTCACCTCAGACGGTTGAATTTGAGGCACAAATAAAAGGAAAAAAAAATAGAAAGATAGTTGCAAAATGTGATAGAACTTATTATAATAGGTAACTTCTTCTGGTGCCCACATGTTAGAAATTAAGCAGCCAGGCTATAATGATTCAAAAGGTGCATATTTCTTTCTTTGCCCCACGATTGCTTCAAAATTTCTTTAGTACGCAGCATCCTTTAAATATACTAAAAAGATTTCAGAAATACATTTTACTACATGTATAAGGAGCTACTAATGATTACCTGTAATGTGCACGCACCAAATATTTGTATTTTCCTGATTACATTTTTCAGTGTGTTCCTAAATTGTCACATAAAATGTTACAATGTTTTAATTGTATACAATAATACAATGTATTTTTATAGATGCTGTAAACGGTATATTAGTAGATTATACATGAAAAATGTAGACTAATATATATATATATATATATATATATATATATATATATATATATATATATACTGTATGTAGACTTTTATTAAGAATGCAATTGCAATAAAGGTCTTTAATGGTAAAACCTAAAATATGGTTAATATTTAATCTTTCCAATAAGTTTTTATTCATATATAATATAATATACCTTATAACATATTTAATAACTTGTAAAAAGAGTTAAAGCAATAAAAACTGCAAATACAAATACATACAGTAAAATAATTATAGATTTTCTGAAAACCATCAGCCAATCTATAGCAACCTACCAATAAAAATAATTTTCAGTAAATGCCTAGAAAATAAAGCTGGTAACTATAATAAAAATGAAGTTTTTCCCCAAAACGTCTCAAGTATTTACTAATAAATAAATGGAATCAAAATATTACATTCTCTGTTGTCATAGTTATGGAACTGATGAAGGTACTGTAAAAACTGCATGTTGCCCTTGAATTCATGCATTAATGCTTTTCTAGTGTGAATGTACAGTATCAAGGATTTTGTTTACTATTAGATTATTGAAAACAAAAAACAATGTTATTAAAATTTTTATTACATTTTAATTGTGGGGCAATCACTTTTGTCACATCCAAAAAGGATACTGGACACGTTGTTTTGGATGACATGCCTCCAAGAAAGTGACATATAGATTCAGCAGACGCTGTTGCACCAGCTGCTGCAATGCAATGCATTAAACAGTACTGCAATATTTAATCGGAAGAAATACTGCGGCTCCATTTACAGTACAACAATGATAATGCGTGCGTCATCTCTTTGACGCACGCATTAACGGGAGTAATAGTGTTTGCTACATCTGTACCAGAGAGCAACTATTTGTCTCTTTGGGGAGAGTCTACATAAGCCAAAGTAATTATTTACGTGTTTTCATTTTAAGCTAGGACTTCATGTAATCAACAAGTGTTAGGTAAGATGACAGCCTTTGATGTACAGTACTAAAACACCTACAATTTTTTAGACTACTGTACCTCACACTGAGTGTAAGTGGGAGACCTTACATTGCTAAGAGCTTTTGTTTCTCTTTTGTACTTTGTATGTTATGTTGTGTTAACAGAGCATCTAATGTGACTAAATAGGACAACCACCTCTCCCATAACCATGAAAAATAAATGATTTGTTTCATTCACTCAAGAGAAACTCCCCTCCCCCTTTCCTAAAGATCACTCAGCCCTCCCCCTGATAGACAAACGCATACGCAAACATTCTCTCAGGAGGGCAAATGCCCAAATTCATGAGGTGTAATTAATGCAAGCTTAAGTAAAATTTAGTGGATGAGGTTGAAACTTGATTTGAAGGGATATGGAAGAGATGAGGAGAGCATCCATGTGCAGAAACTGGCCAAGCGGCACATTACCATGTTAAATATTAATCATCCCTGCTTCTGCAATTTCGGCAATGCGTCTGGGTCCACCACTGTTGAATTTTTCATTAACACAATTCACTTCTAACTATACTTCACCTACTGTTCCTTCTTTAGTCCATATTTTCTCTCCCATTTTTCCATCATGCTTTCTATAAAAGCAAACATACTAAACCCACAATATTTGTTTGTCTAAATAACCAAGACTTTCATTAACTACATGACTTCATGGGCTTAATAGATCAGTTAATTTGGCTGTTGCATAGCATGGGATGATTACAGATAAAGTGTAAAGTACCGTAAAGGTATAACAGTTCAAACGATAATACACAAAACACATTGAAGAAAAGTGGAATAGAAGCTTAAAACATATTGCCATGAAATCAGTTTTCTATGAATAATTTCTATTAATATAGCTTACTTCTGCATGTTGCTCTGTGAATTGTTGTAACAATGTACACACAAAGAAATTCAAATGAAGAAAATGTTTCCCCTTGTTGCTCGAATGCAGGAATACTCCTAATACCACCTAGAGACATCTCCTAGGGGAGTTCTCAAAAAATAGAAAAAGAGAGAAAGCAAACAGCACACTAGGGATTATTCATCATTTTGTAACAGTGTCTATTCCACTATAATATTTATATAATAAATAATCATACATTAAGAAAACAATAGTAAAATAATTCATTTAGAATTATTTTGAAAGGGTGTCAATTCAATATACTGTAGTAATTAAAACCTCCTGGAGATCTAGTTGGTAAAGTGTATGTGCAGTATTGTTCTCTTTTTAATAAGCAGAGATCTCTATTTCCCAATTTTTTATCAAATAGTATTGATTCAATGCCCATACATTTTAATTTATTAGAATCATAGAGATGTACAGTACAGATTGAAAGTTACTAAGTGGATGTGTGAGAGGTTTATTCTTCTCAATTAGTTCAGAAATACTATTTATGCTTCTGTGACACTGTGTGCTAATGTGCATGCCATTTCCCAGAATCCCTGGCTGCATTGGAATGTCTGTATGCTAAGAGTAAATCATGAAAGCAGGGTTGCAGACCTGTCTGAGACATGTAAATGTGCTCACAAGTGATATTTTTATTTGCTGTACACAGTACAGTGGAGGATTTTTGTAACTTTGTTAGCCACCATAACTTATTTAATGTTTTGTTTATGCTACTCAAATGTTCCAAGATAGGCCATTTCTAATTTCTCCTGGTTTTCCCAATACACTGTAGTTCACATTCGCACTGTATCATATTGTTAGAGGCAGGTACAGACGTACACACAATGAGACAGATTTGGGGAAATTAAAACATGGCTGTATTCAGCCTGTCCCGTTATCAAGGCAAAGCATACAAAAAGAAAGAAATAATCACCTATCCCTGTGTAAGGGCTAACTCACTTCCCAGTCCCTCCCTACAAGGCTGGGAGGAAAACCCCCTTACCAGTCTATCAACCCAAAGTCTCAAAAGGTACCTCAATGCAGGTGAAATTTCATGTTGATTTCTAACTAACAACTGAAGGAACTTTAATCAAATTAACATCTACCTGGTATGAGCAGAATAGGCAGACCCCTCCCTTAATTGTTAGTCAATTGAAAGTGTTTAACTATATAAGGCAGGCTCTTTTGCTTGTGAGCCATATGGCTGTGCAACATCTTAAAGTGTAACATTGAAAGTGTCTGAAGTTAATTTTGGCGTTGAAATTGGAGGTGAAGATTGGAGGAAAATCTGGACTCTGCACAACAACAACTCTGCAGCTGTGCGAACTTGATTTTCTAAATGCTATTATTCTTTGTACTCTTCCTATCCTCCAATACCTGCATTGTCTCCTCCTGCATCTCACCATGCTCTCCCTATTTCTTTTTTTGCTTACGGTTTCCTCACTACTATGTGAACGTCTCTTTTCTCTCCTATTTCCCCACTCCCCACTGCACTATTATTTATACACCTCTCTCCCAACAACTTCTTTACCCCTCAATAAAAAGCACCCACACAAATCCTCTATTCACACCCTCTATCTACTCCTTCCTGCTACTGGGGATCTACCCTAAGCCTGAACCAAGACACACACCTGATATCACCCATTCAGCCTGCCATCTCTTCCCCTGTAAATGGTGTTAACCTTCTGATTTAATACTGACTAACCTTAAAACTCACCCCACAAGTTAAGCATCCCAACAGCCTGCACTCATGGTTACTGTCCCACACTCAGCCACTCCTACCACCCATTGTGGCCAAGCACTGCCATACACAGCCCTTATTCCCTCACCTGCTGTCTCTGTTAGTCTCCCACCATACCTCTTAGATTGTAAGCTCTTGGGGGCAGGGATTTCCTTTCCTAGTGTCTGATTTTGCTGCACTTATTGTATCATTTCAATTCCCTATACTGTATTCTTTGTGAAGCGCTGAATACACTTTGGTGCTATATAAATAAAGACATACAATACAATGTCAGTCTCCGGAGTCTGGATAGTCGTCTGCTTTGAGGGTCCAGCCTCAGGCAAGGTCATGCGTCCTCTGTGTCCAGGCATAGAGGTCTGGTCTTCCCGTGTCATGCTGTCAGCACACAGTCCTCCTGTGTGATCAAGACATGCTCTCCTTATCTCAGCACATATTGTATACTCCTCTGATTATCCAGGTGGAGCTGGTTAATTGATTAGCTACAATCAACCAGCTCTTTGCTGGATTTCTCTGATCAGTAGAAGCTTTTATTTAAACGGGGATTAGTCACTGTTACACATGTAATGGATTTTCTGGCCTAGCCTGACCCCCCCCAATCTCACATTGGCCCCTGTGGTCTAACCAGCCCCCATTACAGTGTAATGTCTGATGGTGCACCTGTTGGCAACAGGACTCCTGAGTCTCCCGCATGATGTTGTGTGGGGATTGCCAACCCAGACAGGCAGCTGAGGTAGTGTAATTGAGTCCTACCTATATCCAGTGCAGCGCCTCCACCTCATCAGGATCCCAGCATCCGCTTGTGGATGGTCCTGGTGAGGAACTCCTCTGTGGTGCACTCCTCTGTGTAATCACTCCACACTTACACACAAGGGTATGGTTTAACAGGATCATCTTTATTGACATGCGGCGGGCCAGCTGCCCCTCACAGTGATTGTACTCAGCCGCTCATGTTCACCGCACTTCCCTTTGAAATGTGTCCTTCCCCAAATTGGTGGATTCCCTATCTCCCCCTAGGGAGATATTCCCTATGCCAGGTCCCTGGTCACAGTCTCATGAGCTGTATTCTCCCAAGTCTGCACTCAGACTTGCTCCTTCTACAACCAACCAACTGAACTCTACTGATCAACTAACTTTTGAGCAGTGCTGTGCCTTATGTATCCTCTGGGGGCTGGCACAACTCTGACATCACTAATCATGGATTCAGAGCATGTGACCACTTCCATCCATACATAGGGCACCTCACCAGGGTGTGAGGGCAAACCTCAATAATTACTGCTGGCATGCCCATAACTTACCAGGCCTTACTGTCAGCAGGAGAGGTGACTGTAATCCATTTTACAGCATGGTTACACACATGTACACAACAAATGTGGTCAAGCAGTTAAAAAAAGCTTGTTACCTTATATTTTCTATCTGTGATGTGAGAAATCACATATTTTGTAGTCAACATATGATTGCACTGTTTACATTATTAGCAGTTATAATTGCCAACCAATCTTTATTGGGCCCTCAGTAAATTCAGTAAATGTAAAGTTTTCTAATTAATAAACGGGATACAAATTCATGACTTGAAGCCAAAAACGTATTTCCACTGGTAATATGCCTATGTCAGGTATTAGCTCTAACAGTGAACTAAAACTAGATGTGCATATAACAAGCGCTCAACCTATTAATATGTATAGTGAATTAACCACATATAATAGTGTGCAAAATATATTAAATTTGTGCCACTAGTGAATATAAACTAACAGACAAAACATAAATAAATAATCCCACACCCATTTCCAGTAAGCTCAAACCCCAATACCCACCACATTATGATATATATATATATACTAGCTGATATACCCGGTGTTGCCCGTGATTTAATTTTCCCGCTCCCCCCCCCTTCACAGCTGCGTGTCCCCCCCCTTTCACAGCTCCAAATCAACAGCTGTGATTTCCACCCTTTCACATCTCCAAATCCCCCCATCCCCCGCCTTCATAGCTCGGCGGCGGGTCACTGAGGGGGCTGCCGGGATTCCCCCCCTCTTGACAGATAACCGACGGCTCCCTGGGTGGGCAGGAGGGTTGTAACCCCCCCCCTTCAGAGCTTAGCAGCAGTGGGTCACCTTTGGTTAGTGATTTCCTCCCACCCCCCACTTCAGAGCTCGGCAGCAGTGGCTCACTGGAGGGTGGGAGGGTTGTGATTCCCCCCTTTTTAGTGAACAACTTTAACGTAACTGTTTTCTTATTGTCATACAGAAAAAAAGATTACAATGCAAAATGTTTATTTTTATATTTTCCACAAAAGGCAGGTGACTGAGTGGGTAACAGTGACTTGACAGTGGGTGGGTGGGTGAGTTACTGAGTGCCTGAGTGGATGAGTGGGTGGGTGACTGAGTGGGTGGGTGACTGAGTGGGTGGGTGACTGAGTATGAGTGACTGTGTGGGTGGGTGACCGAGTGGGTGAGTGACTGGGTGGGTGACTGAAGGGGGGGAGGGAGGTGAAGGGGTGGGTTGGTGACTGAAGTGGGGTGAGGGAGTTGAAGGGGGTGAGGGAGGGGAAGAGGGGAGGAGGTGAAGGGGGTGAGGGAGGTGAAGAGGGGAGGACGTGAAGGGGGGAGGAGATGAAGGGGGGGAGGGAGGTGAAGGGGGGAGGGAGGTGAAGGGGGGAGGTTGGTGAAGGGGGGAGGGAGGGTGGGAGGTGAAGGGGGAGGGAGGGAGGTGAAGGGGGGATGGAGGAATGTAAAGGGGGGGGAGTTGAAGGGGGGGAGGGAGGTGAAGGGGTTGGAGGGAGGTGAAGGGGGGAGGGAGGTGAAGCGGGAGGGAGGGAGGTGAAGGGTGAGGGAGGGAGGTGAAGGGTAAGGGAGGGAGGTGCAGGGTAGAGGGAGGTGAAGGGGGAGAGGGAGGTAAGGGGGGAGGAAGGGAGGTGAAGGGGGAGGGAGGTGAATGGGGGAGGGAGGGAGATGAAGGGGGGAGGGAGGTGAAGGGGGAGAGGGAGGTGAAGGGGGGAGGGAGGTAAAGGGGGAGGGAGGGAGGCGAAGGGGGGGAGGGAGGTGAATGGGGGGGAGGGAGGTGAAGGGGGAGATGGAGGTGAAGGGGGGAGGGAGGAGAATGGGGGGGAGGGAGGTGAAGGGGGAGAGGGATGTGAAGGGGGGAGGGAGGTAAAGGGGGGGAGGGAGGTAAAGGGGGGGAGGGAGGTGAATGGGGGGAGGGAGGTGAAGGGGGAGAGGGAAGTGAAGGGGTGGGAAGGAGGGAGGTGAAGGGGGGAGGGAGGGAGGTGAAGGGGGATGGAGGAAGATAAAGGGGGGGAGGGAGTTGAAGGGGGGGAGGGAGGTGAAGGGGGGAGGGAGGTGAAGGGGTGGGAGGGAGGGAGGTGAAGGGGGGAAGGAGGGAGGTGAAGGGTGGATGGAGGAAGGTAAAGGGGGGGAGGGAGTTGAAGGGGGGAGGGAGGTAAAGGGGGGGATGGAGGTGAAGGGGGGGAGGGAGGTGAAGGGGGAGAGGGAAGTGAAGGGGGGTGGGAGGTGAAGGGGAGAGGGAGTGTGGTGACAGGGGGATGTAAAGGGGGGAGGGAGGGTGGTGAAGGGGGGAGGAGGTAAAGGTGGGGAGGGAGGAGGGAGGTGAAGGGGGGAGGGAGGTGAAGGGGGAGAGGGAAGTGAAGGGGTGGGAAGGAGGGAGGTGAAGGGGGGAGGGAGGGAGGTGAAGGGGGATGGAGGAAGATAAAGGGGGGGAGGGAGTTGAAGGGGGGGAGGGAGGTGAAGGGGGGAGGGAGGTGAAGGGGTGGGAGGGAGGGAGGTGAAGGGGGGAAGGAGGGAGGTGAAGGGTGGATGGAGGAAGGTAAAGGGGGGGAGGGAGTTGAAGGGGGGAGGGAGGTAAAGGGGGGGATGGAGGTGAAGGGGGGGAGGGAGGTGAAGGGGGAGAGGGAAGTGAAGGGGGGTGGGAGGTGAAGGGGAGAGGGAGTGTGGTGACAGGGGGATGTAAAGGGGGGAGGGAGGGTGGTGAAGGGGGGAGGAGGTAAAGGTGGGGAGGGAGGAGGGAGGTGAAGGGGGGAGGGAGGTGAAGGGGGGGAGGGAGTGAGGTGAAGAGGGTGGTGAGGGAGGGAGGTGAAAGGGGAGGGATGTCAAGTGGGGGGAGGTATGTAAAGGGGGGAGGGAGGTGAAGGGGGGAGGTAGGGAGGTGAAGGGGGGAGGGAGGTGAATGGGGGAGGGAGGGAGGTGAAGGGGGGAGGGAGGTGAAGGGGTGGGAGGGAGGGAGGTGAAGGGGGGAGGTGAAGGGGGAGGGAGGTGAAGGGTGAGGGAGGGAGGTGAAGGGAGAGGGAGGGAGGTGAAGGGGGGGAGGTAAATGGGGGAGGGAGGGAGGTGAAGGGGGGGAGGGAGGTGAATGGGGGAGAGGGAGGTGAAGGTGGGAGTGGGAGGTGAAGGGGGGAGGTAGGTAAAGGGGGGGAGGGAGGTTAAGGGGGGGAGGGAGGTGACTGGGGGGGAGGGAGGTGAAGGGGGAGAGGGAAGTGAAGGGGGTGGTAGGTGAAGGGGGAGGGTTGTGACGGGGGGATGTAAAGGGGGAGGGAGGGTGTTGAAGGGGGGGAGGAGGTAAAGGGGGGAGGGAGGGAGGTGAAGGGGGGAGGGAGGGTGAAGGGGGGGAGGGAGGGAGGTGAAGAGGGTGGGGAGGGAGGGAGGTGATGGGGGAAGGGAGGGAGGTGAGGGGGAGGGAGGGAGGTGAAGCGGGGAGGAGGAAGGTGAATGGGGGAGGGAGGTGGGGTGAGGGGGGAGGGAGGGAGGTAAAGGGGGAGGGAGGGAGGTGAAGGAGGGAGGGAGGGGAAGGGGGGAGGGAGGAAGGTGAAGGGGTGGAGGAGGTGAATGGGGGAGGGAGGAAGGTGAAGGGGGGAGGAGGTGAAGGCTTGAGGAGGTGGAGGGGGGGAGGAGGTGAAGGGGGGGAGGAGGTGAAGGGGGGGAGGAAGGTGTAGGGGGGAGGGAGGGAGGTGAAGGGGGGAGGGAGGGAGGTGAAGGGGGGATGGAGAGAGGTAAAGTGGGGGAGGCAGTTGAAGGGGGGGAGGGAGGTGAAGGGGGGGAGGGAGGTGAAGGGGTGGGAGGGAGGGAGGTGAAGGGGTAGGTGTGAGGGTGTTGAAGGGTGGAGGGAGGTGAAGGGGGAGGGAAGGAGGTGAAGGGGGAGGGATGGAAGTGAAGGGGGAGGGAGGTGAAGGGGGAGAGGGAGGTAAAGGGGGAGGAAGGGAGGTGAAGGGGGAGGGAGGGAGGTGAAGTGGGGAGGGAGGTGAAGGGGGGGAGGGAGGTGAAGGGGGAGAGGGAGGTGAAGGGGGGAGGGAGGTAAATGGGGGGACGGTGATGAAGGGGGGAGGGAGGTGAATGGGGGGGAGGGAGGTGAAGGGGGGGAGGGAGGTGAAGGGGGTAGGGAGGTGAAGGGGGGGGAGGGGAGTGAGGTGAAGAGGGTGGGGAGGGAGGGAGGGTGGGGAGGGAGGGAGGTGAAGGGGGGAGGGAGTTCAAGTTGGGGAGGGATGTAAAGGGGGGTGGGAGGTGAAGGCGGGAGGGAGGTGAAGGGGTGGGATGGAGGGAGGTGAAGGGGTGGGAGGGAGGGAGGTGAAGGGGGGAGGGAGGTGAAGGGGTTGGAGGGAGGGAGGTGAATGGGGGAGGTAGGTAAAGGGGGGGAGGGAGGTGAAGGGGGGAGAGGGAGGGAGGGTGGAGGGGGGAGGTAAATGGGGGGAGGGATGGTGGTGAAGGGGGGGTAGGTAAATGGGGAAGGGAGGGAGGTGAAGGGGGGAGGGAGGCAGGTGAAGTGGGGGGAGGGAGGTGAAGGGGAGAGACGGGTGAGAGGGGGAGGGAGGTGAAGGGGGGGAGGAAGGTGAAGGGGGAAGGGAGGTGAAGGGGAGGAGGGAGGTGAAGGGGGGGGGAGGTGAAGGGGGAGGGAGGGGGGGAGGTGAAGGGGTGGGAGGGAGGTGAAGGGGGGAGGGAGGTGAAGGGGAGGGAGGGGGGAGGTAAAGGGGGGGATAGAGGTAGGTGAAGGGGGGAAAGGGAGTGAGGGGGGTGGTAAAAGGGGGAGGGTGGGAGGTGAAGTGGGGAGGGAGGCAGGTGAAGTGGGGGTTAGGGAGGTGAAGGGGAGAGGGAGGTGAGAGGGGGAGGGAGGAAGGTGAAGGGGGGAGTGAGGGAGTTGAAGGGGTGAGGGAGTTGAAGGGGGAGGGAGGGAGGTGAAGGGGGGATGGAGGTGAAGGTGTGGGAGGGAGGTGAAAGGGGGAGTGAGGTGAAGGGGGGGGGAGGGAGGTGAAGGGGGGGAGGGAGGTGAAGGGGTGGGAGGGAGGTGAAGGGGAAAGGGAGGTGAAAGAGGGGAGGGAGGTTAAGGGGGAGGGAGGTGAAGGGGGGAGGGAGGTAAAGGGGGGAGGGAGGTGAAGGTGGGAGGGAGGTGAAGGGGGGGAGGTAAAGGGGGGAGGGAGGGAGGTGAAGGGGAGAGGGAGGTGAATAGTTGGGAGGGAGGTGAAGGGGGAGAGGGAGGTGAAGGGGGGCGGGAGATGAAGGGGGAGAGGGAGGTGAAGGGGGGGAGGTTAAGGGGGAGGGAGGGAGGTGAAGGGGAGAGGGAGGTGAAGAGTTGGGAGGGAGGTGAAGGGGGAGAGGGAGGTGAAGGGTTGGGATGGAGGTGAAGGGGGAGAGGGGGGTGAAGGTGGGCGGGAGGTGAAGGGGGAGAGGGAGGTGAAGGGGGGGAGGTAAAGGGGGGAGGGAGGGAGGGAGGTGAAGGGGGGAGGGAGGTGAAGAGTTGGGAGGGAGGTGAAGGGGGAGAGGGAGGTGAAGGGGGGCGGGAGGTGAAGGGGGGAGGGAGGTGAAGGGGGGAGGGAGGGTGGTGAAGCAGGGAGGGAGGGAGATGAAGGGGGGAGGGAGGTGAAGGGGGGGAGGGAGTGAGGTGAAGGGGGTGGGGAGGGAGAGAGGTGAAGGGGGGAGGAGGGAGGTAAAGAGGGGGGAGGGAGGTGAAGGGGTGGGAGGGAGGGAGGGAGGTGAAGGGGGGAGAGAGGGAGGTGAAGGGGGGGAGGGAGGGAGGTGAAGGGGGGGGAGGGAGGTGAAGGGGGGGAGGGAGGGAGGTGAAGGGGGAGGGAGGGAGTGAAGGTGGGGTGGGAGGGAGGTAAAGGGGGGGAGGGAGGTGAAGGGGGGAAGGAGGTGAAGGGGGGGAGTTAGGTGAAGTGGGGGAGGGAGTTGAAGGGTGGAGGGAGGTGAAGGGGGGAGGTGAAGGGGGGAGGGAGGTGAAGGAGGGGAGGAAGGTGAAGGGGGAAGGGAGGTGAAGAGGGGAGAAGGAGGTGAAGGGGGAGGGAGGTGAAAGGGGGGGAGGTGAAGGGGGGGAGGGAGGTGAAGGGGTGTGTGGCAGAACGGCCTGTAGCCGAGGTCAGGGAAGAGTCCACACGTGTAGTTTCAGGATAATGAAAACTTTCAGTGGGTTTATTTCTCCACAACATAACATAACATGTGGGTACACTGTCCCTTTAAACCAAAACAAAACCTGCTCCACATTGGGAGAACTGACTAACACACCAGGCCTATCTAGCAGGCTGGCTGGCTAAACCATTACCAAACCGTAAGTGTATTTTAAGCATTCAGGAAAAACAAATGAACAATTCTTACTTTGGTTGAAGTAGTTACTTTGGTGAATCCGTCTGGCTAGCAGCTCACATAGCAGTGTGCTCTGGTCTAAGGCAGCCAGCTACTGCTAGTAAAAAAAAATCCTTTTACACCTTGCTGGTTATCAGGTGTCAGCTTACCTCCTGATTACCTAGCTTCCTCCTGAGTTAACCTTCTGAGTGCTGGATGAAGAACTCAGACAAATGTTTCCCAGGCATAACTGATAGGGGTTGACTTCACCCTGTCACATACCTCCCCTGTTTGTGTGTGGCTACGGTCCCACTCCTTCTCTTGACAAAAAATCGGCATTTCCATGGTCCTTTCCAGGTCTATGCTGTATATCAAAAGAGAAGGGTTGGAGGGCCATATACCACCTGGTCAACCTTGAGTTTGTGTCCTTCATTGTGTTTAACCATTTCAAGGGCGCATGGTCAGTGACCAGGGTGAAGTGTACTCCGGCGACATAATGTCTCAAGGCCTCAATTGCCCATTTTACATCGAGGCACTCCTTCTCAATGACGGAATATCTATCTTCCCTTGGGAACAGCTTCCGGCTGATGAACAGTATGGGGTGTTCAACACCATCACATTGCTGGGACAGCACTGCTCCCAGTCCTACCTCTGAGGCATCCGTCTGGATGATGAAGGGCTCTTTAAAATCTGGGCTCCGAAGAGCGGGGCCCTCTGACAGGCAATTTTTTAGCATGTCAAAGGCGTCTTGGCACTCCCAAGACCATTTAACTTGGGTCAGGGCACTCTTTTTTGTCAGATCTGTTAGGGGTGCAGACATTTCTGAAAAATTGGGGATAAACTGCCTGTAATATCCTGCTAACCCCAAAAGGGAGCAGACCTGTGTCTTTGTCTGTGGGGTGGGGACTTCCTTTATGGCGGCCACCTTGCTAGCTAGTGGCCTTACTATCCCTCCCCCAACGGCATAGCCCAAGTATTTTGTAGTGGATTTACCCAGGGCACATTTTTTTGGATTTGCAGTGAGCCCTGCTTCTCTTAAGGACGTTAGGACTGCCCTTCACCTTTTTATATGAGACTGCCAGTGTCTGCTATAGATGAAATTGTCATCCAAGTAGGCCGCGGCATATGTCCTATGGGTTCGTAGTACCTTGTCCATTAACCTTTGGAACGTGGATGGAGCCCCATGTAACCCAAATGGCATAGTGACAAAGGGCCTTATTCAGAGAACATTCATAAAAAAATTCGCCAGGGATTTTCAAATGAATGTTTTTTGGCCGTTGCTATCACGGTATTCAGAAAGGCTCGAATACCTGTGATAGCAGAATGGCGAAACCTGGCGAGTTGCTGCCAGCGAGAGCCTCGAGCCTCTGAAAAGGCAAAAACCAGCGATTCATTTCTGCTGCAGAGAGAGCGGCTCTGAGAGAGCCGCCTCTCCCAGCGGAAATGTCGGCCGAAATTTATTTATTTAAATATACAGTACATTCCTTTAATAGTGTAGAGGTGCAGGGGGTCTCCGGAGCTGAACCATGTTATTTTTGTGTCCAGGGACCCCCTGCTTCCCGAGATACAGGCCTCTTTATGGGGTGCCGGTATCTCCTATGCAAGGAAATGTCCCGGTCACGTGATGCGGGACATTTCAATGCAGAGGGATACCGGCACCCCATAATGGGGCCTGTATCTCGGGAAGCAGGGGGTCCCTGGACACAAAAATAACATGGTTCAGCTCCGGAGACCCCCTGCACCTCTACACTATTAAAGGAATGAATATTTAAATAAATATGTAAAAACACATCAATACACGCCCCCCACCCCCCTCCCCCCTGTCCAAATCCATACAGTACAGTAATGGGCAAATTAACTATTATCCAGATATGGATAATATATTATTTGCCCATTATTAAACACTGCAGTCGCATACATAAATAAAATAAATAAATACAGTTATACTTACCACAACAGCAGGTCCCTCTGTCCTCCGTTGCCAGAAAGCATATATTGAAAAAAAATACATTCTAATGGTCCCTAACCCCTTAATCACCTACCCACCCTGACCCGTGAGGCCTAAGCACCCACCCCAGACTGACTATACCCACCCTATACCCATTGAGTAGTATAGTGGTACATCATACCCATATAATAATAATATGGGCATGATAAGCCTCTATAGCACTCAATGGGCACCCTAATAAAAATACAGTAATACACAAGACACACAGTAATAAAACCTAACTATACTCCCAAAAAACACACTTCACTAAATAAAATCATTAGCCAGCTAATCCAATCAATAGAAGCAATTACAACATCAACAATGAATTAATTAAACCATTACCCAATCAAACCAATTAATCCCTAAAGCAACTCAAAATGAATAGTAACACTAACCAATGTAAACAATGAATTAATCCTACAGTAATTAATGCAACCATTAAAAGACAAATAAATACATTAAAACTATCTCTGAAGTATCCATAAAACACATTAGCTAACATAATATAACTTTAAGTACAAGCGAACACCAATCGCAAACCTTTTAATACATTAACCATAAACAAACAATCACATCCACATCAATAACAAGCGAGAAATGCCCCCCAAATATTGGCATAATAATGTATTAATCTGTACCCGAAAGAGGTACAGATTAATATATTATCAGTCAATGTGCCTCCCCCAAAAAATCAAAAAACACACCCAAAAAATAGACCTGTAAAAAGAAACATTTACAAACATAGAATATCTTACTTACCATTAGAAGCGGTGGCCCTCCGACTCCCGGGGTAACAGGAAGCTCACGTACCTTAAAGGCCTCCAACAGCATCCGATGCCATCATCCATCAGGATCCGGCTCAGGTACCCCAAACTTCTTTTTTCTTTCTTTAATCTATCTTCATCTGTAACCATATCTTGTTGTTCTTTATCTTCTTTCTTCATCTGTCAATCCATAAAACCCCATGTTAAATCCCAGCCGATGCTGTCTCGTCGGCTTCTTGGGCTCAAATGAGGCGTCACGGCCTTAAATATGGCTTGTGACGTCACATTTACCCTCACAATGGTTAACAGCCACCTGATTGGCTGTTAAAACCATGTGCAGACTAAAATTTTTTTTTTTTCTGTGACGTCACTTAAAGGGAATGATGCCAGCCAATCAGAATGGCTGTGCTTCATTTACCTTTAACATGACGTCAGTAAATCCAAGATGGCCGCTATGTCACAAGGTATTTCAGCCAATCAGAGTGTGGGGACCAATTCCACACTCTGATTGGCTGAAATACCTTGTGACACAGCGGCCATCTTGGATTTACTGACGTCATGTTAAAGGTAAATGAAGCACAGCCATTCTGATTGGCTGGCATCATTCCCTTTAAGTGACGTCACAGAAAAAAAAAAAAATTTAGTCTGCACATGGTTTTAACAGCCAATCAGGTGGCTGTTAACCATTGTGAGGGTAAATGTGACGTCACAAGCCATATTTAAGGCCGTGACGCCTCATTTGAGCCCAAGAAGCCGACGAGACAGCATCGGCTGGGATTTAACATGAGGTTTTATGGATTGACAGATGAAGAAAGAAGATAAAGAACAACAAGATATGGTTACAGATGAAGATAGAAGACGGTGATTAAAGAAAGAAAAAAGAAGTTTGGGGTACCTGAGCCGGATCCTGATGGATGATGGCATCGGATGCTGTTGGAGGCCTTCAAGGTACGTGAGCTTCCTGTTACCCCGGGAGTCGGAGGGCCACCGCTTCTAATGGTAAGTAAGATATTCTATGTTTGTAAATGTTTCTTTTTACAGGTCTATTTTTTTGGGTGTGTTTTTTGATTTTTTGGGGGAGGCACATTGACTGATAATATATTAATCTGTACCTCTTTCGGGTACAGATTAATACATTATTATGCCAATATTTGGGGGGCATTTCTCGCTTGTTATTGATGTGGATGTGATTGTTTGTTTATGGTTAATGTATTAAAAGGTTTGCGATTGGTGTTCGCTTGTACTTAAAGTTATATTATGTTAGCTAATGTGTTTTATGGATACTTCAGAGATAGTTTTAATGTATTTATTTGTCTTTTAATGGTTGCATTAATTACTGTAGGATTAATTCATTGTTTACATTGGTTAGTGTTTCTATTCATTTTGAGTTGCTTTAGGGATTAATTGGTTTGATTGGGTAATGGTTTAATTAATTCATTGTTGATGTTGTAATTGCTTCTATTGATTGGATTAGCTGGCTACTGATTTTATTTAGTGAAGTGTGTTTTTTGGGAGTATAGTTAGGTTTTATTACTGTGTGTCTTGTGTATTACTGTATTTTTATTAGGGTGCCCATTGAGTGCTATTGAGGCTTATCATGCTCATATTATTATTAAATTAGTATGATGTACCACTATACTACTCAATGGGTATAGGGTGGGTATAGTCAGTCTGGGGTGGGTGCTTAGGCCTCACGGGTGATTGAAGGGGGTATTAGCCCTAAGGATGGGTGTTTAGACCTTGCGGGGGGGTAGCGGTTGGGTTAACCCCTTTATTACCTTAGCGGTATTAACCGCTAAGGTACTGAAGGGGTTAAATCCCCCCGCAACCCCCCTGCAATGCCTAAACAGCCACTAAGGGCCAAATTCCCCCTTCACCCACCCCCGATAGCCACTGTATTGTATTGTACTGTATGTTTCTTACAGTAAGCCTGGCACTGGTGTTTAACCCCTTCATTGCCTTAGCGGTTAGCCGCTAAGGTAATAAAGTTGCTGTACATTCATGTTTCCTGCCACGGATGCATGCCGGGGTGGTCCGGAGCTGCTATTAATGGCTATCAGCTCCGGAGACCCCCGGCATCAATCCGAGGCAGGAAAGGGGCCTGATTTCTTCTAAGTCCCGACCCATCGCAGCTCATCGAGGTATTTCCCCACCAATTGCCCAACAATTTTGTGGGGAAGTGGATTTGGGGAGAAAATCGTTTTTTAAGCCTGCGATGGGCTGCGATGGGCCGCGACACCCGACTCGCGGGTCTCTGAATAGCGGGAGTTTATCAACCCTCCGAAAATGGTCGATAAGGGCCTGATCGCTGCTCAGTCAGCGAATTTCGGATGGAGATAAATATTTTGCGTCGATACAGGCCGTTATCGAGCACTTATCGAGGCTATCTGAATACCAGTAGCCATTTTGGTCGATAAGTGCTCGATAAGGGCCTTATCGAGGCTTTCTGAATAAGGCCCAAAGTGTATTTTAAGCAGTCAGGAAAAACAAATGAACAATTCTTACTTTGGTTGAAGTAGTTACTTTGGTGAATCCGTCTGGCTAGCAGCTCACATAGCAGTGTGCTCTGGTCTAAGGCAGCCAGCTACTGCCAGTAAAAAAAATCCTTTTCTACCTTGCTGATTTTCAGGTGTCAGCTTACCTCCTGATTACCTAGCTTCCTCCTGAGTTAACCTTCTGAGTGCTGGATGAAGCACTCAGACAAATGTTTCCCAGGCATAACTGATAGGGGTTGACTTCACCCTGTCACAGGGGGGTTGTAGGGAGGTGAAGGGGGGGTGGAAGGAGGTGAAGGGGATGGAGGGAGGGGGGAGGTAGGGGAAGGGGGAGAGGTGAAGGGGGGGTGAAAGGGGGGTGATGGAGGTTGAAGGGGGGGAGGGAGGTGAAGGGGGGGAGGGAGGTGAAGGGGGGAGGGAGGTAAAAGGGGGAGGGAGGTGAAAGGGGGAGATGAAGGGAGGGGTGGAGGGAGGTGAAGGAGGGGTGGAGGGAGGTGAATGTGGGGGGGTGGAGGGAGGGGGGAGGGAGGTGAAGGGGGGGAGGGAGGTATAGGGAGGGGGGAGGGAGGTGAAGTGGTGGTGAAGGGGGGGAGGGAGATGAAGGGGGGAGGGGGGTGAAGGGGGGAGGGAGGTGAAGGGGGTGGAGGGAGGTGAAGGGGTGGTGGAGGGAGGTGAATGGGGGGAGGTGAAGGGGGGAGGAGTTGAAGGGGGGAGGAGAAGGGGGAGGGAGGTGATGGGGGGAGTTGAAGGGGGAGGTGAAGGGGGGAGGGAGATGAAGGGGGGAGGGGGGTGAAGGTTGAGGGAGGTGAAGGGTGGGGGGAGGTGAAGGAGGTGGAGGTGAAGGGGGGGAGGTGAATGGGGGGATGAAGGTGGAAGGGAGGTGAAGAGGGGAGGTGAAGGTGGTGGAAGTGAATGGGGGGGACGTGAAGGTGGGGAGGTGAAGGGGGGAGGTGAAGGGGAGGGAGGTGAAGGTGGGGAGTTGAAGGGGGGAGGTGAAGGGGGAAGGGAGATGAAGGGGGGGAGGGAGGTGAAGGGGGGGAGGAAGGTGAAGGGGGTGGAGATGAAGGGGTGGAGGTGAAGGGGGGGAGGTGAATGGGGGGGAGGTGAATGGGGGGAGGGAGGTGAAGGGGTTGGGGAGGTGAAGGGGGGAGGGGAAGGGGTTGCGGAGGTGAAGGGGGGGGTTAAGTGACAATTAATGTGTCCTGCGGCCACTTGCCCCTGTCCGGCCGTTTCCCCGCTGTCTTGGCCGGTCGTTTGTTCACCCCCCTCCCCCGTAACCTTCCGTCTGCTGTGGATGTTCATCAGATGGATGTGCGTGCAAGCGGCGTGCACTCCGCCGCGGATCTGAGGCAGAAGGCAGCGTGTTTGCAATTGGTGTGGTACGGGTGAGGGGTGTGGCACGGGTGAGAGGTGGTGTGGTACGGGTGAGAAGGGGTGTGGTACGGGTGAGAGGGGGTGTGGTACGGGTGAGAGGGGGGTGAGGGGGTGAGAAGGGGGAGAGGGGGGTGGGGTGAGAGTGGGGGAGAGGGAGGGTGGACTTCTCGCTCCCCCTCCCGCCCGTCCGCTTTCCCGCTTGGTCCAGGCTGCTCGCTCCTACGTTCGACCACTCTTCCTACCGGCCGTACGTTCCGCTTCTTGGTCCTGGCCATCCGTTCCGCTGCTTGATCCTGGCCGGTCGAGGCGGGAGGCGCTGGGGTGTGAGGCGGTGGCCCTGTGGCAGGGGTGTGAGCTGAGAGGCAAGGCGGGAAGAGAGGCTGGAGGCGGCAGGGGTGTGAGCTGCGAGGGGAGGCAAAGGGGTTCTGAGGTGGTGGGCCACCGGCAGGGGTGTGAGCTTGGAGGGGAGGCTGGAGGCGCAGGGGTGTGAGGCAGCGGTTTAGTTACTTACCTTGGCGGGAGGTGTGTGTGTGTGTGTGTGTGTGTGTGTGTGTGTGTGTGTGTGTGTGTGTGTGTGTGTGTGTGTGTGTGTGTGTGTGTGTGTGTGTGTGTGTGTGTGTGTGTGTGTGTGTGTGTGTGTGTGTCAAAAGAAGTGCTACTGAGAGTGGCAAATGTATACAACAATAGACAGGGGAGCCCAATGCTACATCCAATTGACAAAACATATATGGTAATATGTCTGAAGTTTAAATACTTCAATAATAATATGTTCTCGGTAATTTATTTAAATTAAATATTTCATAAGCCTGCATACCAATGTCAAGGTATAACCAAATTTGCAGGTCCTAACACTACACTGTGAACCTTCCCTTTTACCTCCTGAGGTGAAACAATCATAATAGATCCTATTCATACAGCAAAATGAAAAAACCTCCCAAGTTAAAAAAGTGGGGAGGGGTCATGTAGAAAACTGCAGCAGGGGTTGCGCTACTTTTTAATTGGAACATTTATTGAACCAAGGATTGCCAGTGAGTCTGTTAGTCTTGGTAACTAAGGACATGTGAACTGGTCAGCATTGGAAAGTGAGTAGACAACGCAGCTATGACGTCATCGGAGGATTATCCAAGTGTTGAGTCGTGTTTGAGGATTCGCCACTGGCGGCTGGAGACCATTACATCACCTCAAAGCTCCTGCCGCGACGGACACCCAGGAGGTGTAGTCGCATAGCCCCGTTACGTGCGGATCTTGCGTGGCCTGTCTGCTCGCCCACGGACTCCGTCTCCGGATCCTGCTCCGCCGTGTGATGGGTGCGCTCATCCAGCCTCCCCTCCGACTCACGCCCCAGTCTCCGCCCCCGCCCCGGTGATGGATAGGATCGACGTGGGAGTTACTTGCGCTCCAGTCTCCACCCTCTGATCTCTGTGAAGCGCGTGGGTCGGCGCGCGCTGGGTCCTGCCTCCGTTCCTGATTCGGCTGCATCATAGGGCACACCTGTGTTCACCAGCAGCCTATAGGATTCAGTTTACTGGTTCCACCCCGGCTTCCCATTGGAGAATCTCAATTGCTGAGCATAGTCTTGTGTGACGCTGTGCCTTGCTGCATTCAGTTCCTGTATCTCCTGACTTGCTTTTTCTATTGATCCTGCCACTGACTGACCCTGCCATGGACTCTGCACCTCTTTACTCCTGAACCTTGTTATGCACCCCGACGATCCGCTACTCTCCAATCCTGAACTTGGCTACGTACCCCGATGATCCGCTACTCTCCAATCCTGATCCGGCAAGTATCCTCTACTACTCTCACATCTATACTCCTGACCTGGCTTGTACGACCAATCTTCATTCTAGGCGTGCCCGCGTGGCTGTGGGTTGGCTTTACTCAATTCCCTACCTCAGCACCGCGGTCGCGCTTTGTTTGTGGTGAGCTACGCATTACAGTATGCTCAGCCACACAAACTTCGACCCCACTGAGGTAGGAAGAGTCTTGAGCACACACGCAAGCTACCTGTCCAGTATTGAGGAAAAATTAGTGGCTAGTGATCAAAGCATGCGTTCCCTTCAGGAGAACTTCAGGTCTCTCACCCGTTCTCTCCAAGAGCCTCACTCCTCTGTTGCTCCTGCTGTTCCTGAGTCTGCCACTATGCCCTCTTCACACATCTCCCAAGAAACCTGGTTACCTACTCCTAAACGCTATGGGAGTGACCCCCACGAATGCCAGGGATTTCTTAACCACTGCTATATTAAATTCAAAATGAATCGGTCCCGCTTCACATCTGCCCACGCCAAGGTGGCGTATATTGTCTCTCTTCTTATACTGCTGCGGCAGCTTTTATTCTTAGTAATCGCTGGCATGTACCTGGCATGTTCCTGGAATGCCACTCTGTTCACCTGGAGCATGCCGGGCTCCTTTTGCCTTCCCAGCCAGGCGCATGCCCGGCTGACGCGCGGTTGATGTGTTAATTGATAATGGTTCAGGATTTACTAGGCTGCAATGCTTCGCGTGTCCGCCAGATGGCATAAATTCATGACTTGTAATGCGCCGAATAAGTAATGTGTCGGCTTGCAGGTGTTTCATTTAAAAAAGATACTGTACCACAGTGTGCCATTGTAACTTGGCCTTGGCCTTGAGACTGAAGAAAGAGTTGCCAAAATGTATCAATTTAGGCTTTTCATATTAAAGAAAGACAAAGACCAGTTTCAGTTACAGTATTCTCCAGAGACCTGCCCGCCATGAGTGTTCAAGTGCAGCCTGCTTTCCAAAAACCTGACAGAAGTTATGCGTATTTGATATGGGCCGCGATTAATGCAACAGAGGATAAGATGGCAACAGTTGCTCAAATTTATCAGTATTTTATCGAAAAATATGACTTTTACAAATTTTCGCCAACTCCTCATACGTGGAAGCGTGCAATAAGGAAAAGGTTATGTAGTGACCCCTGTTTTCACCGTATTGAGCCCCAATTTGTTGGAGGGTATTGGTGTGTATCATTGGGTTTTTCCCGTATCTATGATCATGGAGGCGGCAAAAGGCAAAGGGTCGTGTTAAAACCAACTAAGAAGCGACAGTCGCTGCCAAGCAATGCACCAGCACCAGCACCAGCACCAGCACCGGCTTCCAATGACGGTTCCACTGTCAGTGACAACCCTGAGCCTGAGCCTCAGGCTGAGCTGGATTTGGCGTGCAGTTTTGATGAAGCTTGCATGTACCTAAGCGATTTCCAGCCTCACCTGCTGACTACAGATGGACTAGTCCCGCTGCCAACTATCGACGTGGATGATGAAGAAAGCTGGACTGGCAGTGGCCCGGCGCCGGCACAAGCTGAATGGGAAATTAAATGGTGAGTACTATCTTGTTGGCGTATTATTTTGGTGGGGCTGGCTGGGTACTTCTATAGGGGGCTGATCATTACTGTACATTAAAACTTTTCATTTTTTTTTCCTCAGAAAAGAAAACGGCTAATGGGGGGATTTCGATGGATAATATTGTATTGTATGCTGATTTTTTCCGGCCGTACAGTATACTGTGTAATAAACCCTGATTAAATAAAACTATACATTTATTCTACATATTCAGTATCGTTTCATTATTTGTTTTCCACAGTATACTGTACAGTGGTATACAGTGCCTAACATCTATGGGCAAAAATTATTTTATTCCTAGGTGCCCTAGAACAGAAGTTCCCACGCCAATTGTTGCCCGTGAACTTGACCACGGCCCTAAGTAGTTCCCAAGCCAATTGCGCGAATATAATGTAAAATAACCCGTTCTGTGGGTCTGAGCGGGTTGAAATTTACCTGGTCCCCATGCGGGAGGACCCTTGCCATAGTGGCAAAATATCAGCTTTGCACGACCCCCGGAACCGGAGATACCAGAAGACAGTTTAAAAGCACATTACCAAAGTGGCTTTTTTTCTGTCATGCAAGTCAACGGCAGAAACCTGAACTTTAACATCACCCTGATTCCGTTCTGTTGCCACGAGAGGCTCGCAATTTGCCATGCAATCCTGCCGCAACTAGAGCTACATGGTGACCGAATTTGAGCGCTCTTGCTCGAACAGAACCGGAGTTTTGGGTCGCAGGTTTCTGCTCATTGTGACTTAGCCGCTTCAAAGCTTTCTCCGCCATTTGCGCTCAATGGTAGGACCCTCCTCGCCGGTGTGACCCTTTCTCGCCGCCATTAATGTTGGGACTCTGTTGGGGTCAAGTGAGGGGGTTCCTAACATCTAGGGGCCAAATAAATTTTATTTCTAGGTGCCATAAAACAGAAGTTCCCATGCCAATTGACCTAGTTCCCACGCCAATTGCCGTAGTTCCTACGCCAATTGCGCGACCAGCCAGTAAAAAAACAGTGCAGCAAGCCGCTACAGTACACTACATTTGTTACACTGGCAAAGGAGCAAATGGAAACAATGTGAGGCAATTCAACATGGTCTTTTATTCGTGGAGTCAGTACAAAAACATTTATTTACAATATTGAAACATTTAAAGTGCACAAGGAAACATTTTTGGTGCATGGGGCAAAGGGAGTTAAAGTGACTTGCTTTTTTTTAACCATCCATACACAATAATATATTCTGCAGCCTTTATTACAGTACATTCTTCTGCCTGCCACAAAACATTTTTGGTGCGTGGGGCACAGGGAGTTAAAGTGACTTGCTTTTTTTAACCATCCATACACAATAATACATTCTGAAGCCTTTATTACAGTACATTCTTCTGCCTGCCACAAAACATTTTTGGTGCGTGGGGCACAGGGAGTTAAAGTGACTTGCTTTTTTTAACCATCCATACACAATAATACATTCTGCAGCCTTTATTACAGTACATTCTTCTGCCTGCCACAAAACATTTTTGGTGCGTGGGGCACAGGGAGTTAAAGTGACTTGCTTTTTTTAACCATCCATACACAATAATACATTCTGCAGCCTTTATTACAGTACATTCTTCTGCCTGCCACAAAACATTTTTGGTGCGTGGGGCACAGGGAGTTAAAGTGACTTGCTTTTTATGTACTGTATTTGGGGGTTGTCTTTGGGGGTTTATTCATCCAATTATTATGATGAACTGCCTTTTGAAATTACACTGCTGTTAACTACAGTATTTCAACCACACACCTCCACAGTTTTTAATCCTTCCCTAGCCAAGCGTTAATCGGCTGAGTCACCCTAGCTAGCCTACAGTACCATCCCCCTCTCTCCACACACTGGGTCGTTGATCTGCTGCATATAGGCATTGTGTTCTTAATCCGCCCATAGCCGAGCTACAGTACAAACACTCAGCACGCCTGCTTCTAATCACACCATCCCCCTCCCCCAAAACTTAGAGGCCTGTTCTTTGAACGGTACTGTAATGCTTTGAAAAGTCCCCTCTCGAATTTAAAATGTAAATCTTTGTCAGTCACTATGGTTTACATTCACATGTTTTTAATACAATACAGTACATTCTTTAATATCTTTAAAATAAAAAAAGTACATACTGTATAATGTAAAATAACCCGTTCTGTGTGTCTGAGCGGGTTCAAATTTACCTGGTCCCCATGCGGGAGGACCCTTGCCATAGTGGCAAAATATCAGCTTTGCACGACCCCCGGAACCGGAGATACCAGAAGACAGTTTAAAAGCACATTACCAAAGTGGCTTTTTTTCTGCCATGCAAGTCAATGGCAGAAACCTGATATTTAACATCACCCTGACTCCGTTCTGTTGCCACGAGAGGGTCGCAAATTGCCATACAATCCTGCCGCAACTAGGGCTACATGGTGACCGAATTTGAGCACTCTAGCTCGAACAGAACCGGAGTTCTGGGTCACAGGTTTCTGCTCATTGTGACTTTGCCGCTTCAAAACTTTCTCCGCCATTTGCGCTCAATGGTAGGACCCTCCTCGCCGGCGTGACCCTTTCTCGTCGCCATTACTGCTGGGACCCTGTTGGGGTCAAGTGAGGGGGTTCCTAACATCAGGGGGCCAAATACATTTTATTTCTAGGTGCCCTAAAACAGAAGTTCCCACGCCAATTGACCTAGTTCCCACGCCAATTGACATAGTTCCTACGCCAATTGCGCGACCAGCCAGTAAAAAAACAGTGCAGCAAGCCGCTACAGTACAGTACATTTGTTACACTGGCAAAGGAGCAAATGGAAACAATGTGAGGCAATTCAACATGGTCTTTTATTCGTGGAGTCAGTACAAAAACATTTATTTACAATATTGAAATATTTAAAGTGCACAAAGAAACATTTAAAGTGCACAGCAATTCAAAACATCAACAAAACAAAACATTTTTGGTGCATGGGGCAAAGGGAGTTAAAGTGACATTTTAAGTAACATCTCCTTTATTAAAGAAACCCAGTACTGTATACAGTACAGTGGGATGGTGCCCAACACTGTCAGTCAGACCTGCACCAGTTCAGTCATAGAGGGCAGCAAACAGGGCAGGTTTTCAGGGCAAAATATGGAGAGTACAATACAGTTCAGCACAACAGTATGGTCTCACTGACAGTCCTCCACATTGTCCATCCATGGCCGATTCCTTGCATGGCGCAAAACGCCATTAATGCAGTCTCTAACGCCTTTCATTACAGGATCTGTAACTGTATAAAAGCGCCGCAGTTCTTCCACAATGTTTTTCCTTAAATTGGCAGGAAGGGCCTTTTTTAGGCGATTCCTATCGTAGTTCACTTTGAACACCCACTCGCAATACAACGTGTAGGGAACCTGGTGCTTAAAAATGATCAAGGCATACTTGTGGGGTACACCAGCACTCATCACCCTATACTTCTCCCTAAGTGCTGCTGGCAGATCGCGCAGGGTGATGTCGGGCACTGTTTCTATGCGAGCGGGTGTAGGTCTTTTGGGAACGGGTGTGCTTGAGGCGACGGGCGATGGTAGGATGTCTGGGAGGAAGCTTTCCTCCGGTCGTGGTCGCCGTGTTGTCTCCTGGCGTGGTCTTGATGGGGTTGTCATGTCCTCCTCAACGGCATACATGTACACTAGATCTTGTGGTGGAGGGGGGCGCTTGGTGATGGAAGGGGGTCGATGCTCCAATTCATCACATCCATGTCACCCTCCTGCTCCGGCGTCGGGGAAACAGGGGCATTAGCACCGAGCAAATAATGTATGCCCGCAATGTCAGCCTCTATCTTCTCCATACGTTGATCCATCCGTTGCTCCATTTGTAGCATCCGTTGATCCATCCCTTGCTCCATTTGTAGCATCCGTTGCTCCACATTTAACATGGTCTCCAGAAGCAGATCTATTTTTGCCAGCACAATAGAATTCCCGGGGAGATCCACACTTATCTCATTCAGCATTCGGTCCAACGAGCTGCTTCTTGTGCATGGCATCTGGACATCTGGGGGGATGGGTGCAACGGAGGATGAGATGGGGGTTTGATGGAGAGAAGCGGCATCGATGGAGAGTGGAGGAGGTGACCTGTGGATACCCAGTAGAGGAGAAGCGGCAGCGTCTTCGAAGAGGGATGGAGAAGGTGACCTTAGGATTTCCGGGCGAGAAGCAGAGTCATCTAAGCGCAAAGGAGACAGTGACCCGTGGATTTCAGAGGCGGCAGCGTCGTCAGATGGAACCGGAGAAGATGGGAGTGGAGAAGACGGGATGAAGATTTCCGGGACAGCTACAGCAGAGTCGTCGAAGCATATGGGAGGAAGTGCTCTGCGGATTCGATGGGTTGGCTGCCATTCGTTTTGCGTAAATAGCGTATTACCGTATATCTTCTTCACATAAATTCATGAATTGTAATGCAGTATATATATATATACTGTGCAGTATTGCAGCCAGCGGGAATAAAATGCTTCAATCCCTGCCGGGAAATACCTCAATGCACTCGGGCAGAAAACAGTCACAAACCTCAATACACCCGGGTATACCCGAATTCGTGGGACTAGCCGAGCTCGAATAAAGTGTGTCGCCAGTGTAGGTCTTTTGGGAGCAGGTGTGCTTGAGGCGACGGGCGATGGTAGGTTGTCTGGGAGGAAGCTTTCCTCCGGTCTTGGTCGCAGTGTTGTCTCCTGGCGTGGTTTTGACGGGGTTATCATGTCCTCCTCAACGGCATTCATGGACACTACATCTTCTGGTGGAAGGGGTGCGCTTGGTGATGGAAGGGGGTCGAAGGTCCCATTCATCACATCCATGTCACCCCCCTGCTCCGGCGTCGGGGAAACAGGGACATTAGCACTGAGCAAATAATGTATGCCCGCTATGTCAGCCTCTATCTTCTCAATCCGTCGATCCATCCATTGATCCATTTGTAGCATCCGTTGCTCCACATTTAGCATTGTCTCCAGAAGCAGATCCACAGTAATCCCATTCAGCATCCGGTCTAACGAGCTGATTCTTGTGCATGGGGTCTTGACATCTGGGGGGATGGGTGCAACGGATGATGAGATGGGGGTTCCATGGACAGAAGCGGCATCGAGGAAGAGTGGAGGAGGTGACCTGTGGATACCTGGTAGAGGAGAAGCGGCAGCGTCGTCGAAGAGCAAAGGAGAAAGTGACCCGTGGATTTCAGAGGCGGTGGCGTCGTCGGATGGAACTGGAGCAGATGGGGGTGGAGAAGACGGGCTGAAGATTTCTGGGACAGCTACAGCAGAGTCATCGAAGTGTATGTGAGGAAGTGGTCTGCGGGCTCGATGGGTTGGCTGCCAATCGTTTTGCGTCGAGAGTACATCACCGTATATCTTCTTGACATAATAAGGCTTACGTCTAAGAAAACCCTTAGCCTTTGGGGTCAGCAGAAGGTTTTCTTTATTGGCCTTAGCCTGTCGCTTTGCCCTTGGCGTGGAAACGGCTCCTGCATTTCGCTTTTTCAGCATGACAGGCACGGCAGAGGTGAGAGGGTTCTTGTGTCCATAGAACTGGGGATGCTCCATGGAAGCAGGTGGCACAATGCAGTATCTGGACAAGGGCAAGTTCAGATAAAGATCATCGAGTGGTGGGCTAAGCAAAGTGTGTGACCTTTTATGCATGCCGGCCAGGTACAGGTGTTGAAAGTGGGCGTACTCTAATGTGAGTCATTACCGTATAAATACACCATCCATTTTGTGTATTGACTGCACATAGAATACACATCGACTGAACATCGAATATACATTCTTGTGTTTGTATTTCTTTCTACTCGCAGCAATGCCTGTTAAAAAGATTTCAAAGGATCTCAGCATGCGAATTAAGGACATGTACACGAGCGGACACCGAATTGCTGCTATCCAACGCTGGTTAGCTACTTCTGACCTCGTTGTGCCAATAACCACCGTGAGCTATCATGCACAAGGAAAAAACAGAGACCGGAAAAAGGCACCAAGGGTAACAAACGCGTAAGTATATTTATAAAACTTAACCCCAAAAAAATATAGAAAACTGTACTGTACATCTGTATATTTCAATTAATATTACAACGGTATATACTGAATAGGATGTACTGTATATTTATATTTTTATTACAACAGTATATTTATTTGGTATATTTATAGTACAACAGTATATATATTTTGTCTATTTATATTTATAGTGCAGCAGTATACGTTTTTTTGTATATTTCAATTAATCATACAACGGTATATACTGAATATGATGTACTGTATATTTATATTTATATTACAACAGTATATTTATTTGGCATATTTATATTTATAGTACAACAGCATATATATTTTGATGATTTATATTTATAGTACAGCAGTATACGTTTTTTTGTATATTTCAATTAATCTTACAACGGTATATACTGAATAGGATGTACTGTATATTTATATTTATATTACAACAGTATATTTATTTGGTATATTTATATTTATAGTACAACAGTATACAGTATATATTTTGTCTATTTATATTTAATGTACTGTATATTACAACATTACATTTATATACATTTTATATTGCTGCATATTAATAAAACAATATAATTTCTTTACATTGTAGGGAGACAACTCTTCTGGTGGACAAAATAAGTGAGGAGAATGATGAGAGGAGTGCATTAAGGGTCAAATACACTCTGCAGGAAAAGCACAATATGACTGTATCCGAGAGCAGCATAAAGAAGATGAGACGCAGCATAGGATGGAAATATGGACGTGTGAGGTAAGTACTGGACAGTACAGGAGGTAAAAGTGTTGTTTCGCAAACTGTACTGCACTGAAATTTTTATTCCTTGTCATTACAGAGTGTACCCCATGATACGGGACGCAAACAAAATCAAAAGAGTGCTCCAGGCCCAGGCATGGATCGATAGCGGGGAGACTTTCCAGGATTGCATCTTCACTGATGAGTCTACTGTGTCGCTGGAGAGATTTGCACGATTTGCGTTCCACAAAAAAGGCCGCTTATGTTTGAAACCGCGGCCAAAACACCCTGTGAAGCTGCATGTGTGGGGTGCCATCTCTAGGCGTGGACCGGGATGCATTGTCATCTTTGAAGGTAAAATGTATCAAATATAATGTCGCCTAATGCACTATACTTGACTAGTGTTGCCTTACCGTATGCACTGTACTGTACTATTGTGCAGTTTTTTGAGCACTTTTCTTTTCTTGCTATAGGAATCATGAATAAAGCTTTCTTCCAAGACAACATTGTGCCCGAGATAGTGCAATACATCAAACGCGACTTCACCAATGGTCACCGCTTCTACCAGTACAACGATCCCAAGCACACTGCGTCAATGGCGCATATCCTTGAGCGCGGCATCAACTGGGTGAAGACGCCAGCGGAGTAAGTGCAGTAGACCGTGTCCCATTTTTGTTCCCCACTGTTTTTAGCTCTTAAACCAATTGTCCTTTCTTTCCAATGACAGGTCGCCAGACTTCAATCCGATCGAAATGGTCTGGCATCAGCTGAAGGACCATATCCGGAAAGTGGTGAAACCCTCCAAAAAGGACGAGTTGTTGAAAGGCATACAGAGTTTTTGAAACGATGTACTCACCGTGGAACGCTGCAATAAATATATAGACCATATTGCCACTCTGTTGCCCATTGTCATCACGCGTAATGGGCAAGCATCAGGAAAGTAGTACTGTGCTGTAGTATTGTAAGTACAGTATGTTACAGGTAAGTATGGCACAGATTTTTTTCTTTCCAGATAGTAAGAGTACAGTATACAGTAGTTAGTTTTTTCTTTACAGAGAGAGCAGCACCAGCCATTAGGTTACAGATACATAGAATTTAACAGTAGTCAGAGTATACAGTAGTTCCAGTACGGTATACCGTACAGTACACTAGTTGGACAGTACTACAGTAACTGCCTACTAACTGCCCCATTTTTTTTCTTTCCAGAGAAAGCTGCACCAGCCACCTACAGTAGTTCTGCCATAATACAGTACAGTAACTGCACTAATTTTTGGTTTTCTTGTCGTTCCAGGAAAAACGGTGGCCTAGGGGGATGGGGGCGTTGTGTCCAGTCAAATCTGCTTGTACAGTCAAATGTACCTCTCCTCTCTCAATGAACTACTGTACTGCAGACAGAATGAGGAAAAGATAAAGACTAAAGAAAAATTAATTTTACTATACAGTATATACAGTACAGTATATTATACACTACATTACAGTACTGTACAGTATATACTGTAGTATTAACTAATATTCTTATAAATGTGCATTACTCATGTTTCCCCATGTTTCACAAAGGTTTTCCAAATGGTTATCCAATTTCAAGCTGCCAAAATAACTTAATAAAGACTGCATTACTGTATGTATTATTCCTGATTATTTTTAAAATAAAATAAATATTTATTCACTTTCCTGCGAATCATAATCATTTACAGCCACCCCTACAGTGCACCAATGAATTATTTTATTTAGGTATTTATAAAATATTTTACCAGGATTTATACCAGGATTTATATATTTTTATTTTAAAGATATTAAAGAATGTACTGTATTGTATTAAAAACATGTGACTGTAAACCATAGTGACTGACAAATATTTTCACACCCTGATGAAATACTGCAATGCTTTGCACATCAGATTTACATTTCAAATTCGAGAGGGGGCTTTTCAAAGCATTACAGTACCGTTCAAAGAACAGGCCTCTAAAGGTTGGGGGAGGGGGATGGTGTGATTAGACGTAGGAGTATTGTACTGTGTTTGTAGCTCGGCTCTGGGCGGATTAAGAACACAATGCCAATATGCTTGGCTAGGGAGGGATTAAAAACTCTGGAGGTGTGTGGCTGAAATAGTTAACAGCATTGTCTTTTCAAAAGGCAGTTAATCATAATAATTGGATGAATAAACCCCCAAAGACAACCCCCAAATAGAGTACATAAAAAGCAAGTTACTTTAACTCCCTGTGCCCCGTCGCACCAAAAATGTTTTGTGGCAGGCAGAAGAATGTACTGTAATAAAGGCTGCAGAATGTATTATTGTGTATGGATGGTTAAAAAAAGCAAGTCACTTTAACTCCCTGTGCCCCACGCACCAAAAATGTTTTGTGGCAGGCAGAAGAATGTACTGTAATAAAGGCTGCAGAATGTATTATTGTGTATGGATGGTTAAAAAAAAGCAAGTCACTTTAACTCCCTTTGCCCCATGCACCAAAAATGTTTCCTTGTGCATTTTAAATGTTTCAATATTGTAAATAAATGTTTTTGTACTGACTCCACGAATAAAAGACCATGTTGAATTGTCTCACATTGTTTCCATTTGCTCCTTTGCCAGTGTAACAAATGTAGTGTACTGTAGCGGCTTGCTGCACTGTTTTTTTACTGGCTGGTCGCGCAATTGGCGTAGGAACTACAGCAATTGGCGTGGGAACTAGGTCAATTGGCGTGGGAACTTCTGTTTTAGGGCACCTAGAAATAAAATTTATTTGGCCCCTAGATGTTAGGAACACACTCAGTTGACCCCAACAGGGTCCCAGCAGTAATGGCGGCGAGAAAGGGTCACACCGGCAAGGAGGGTCCTACCATTGAGCGCAAATGGCGGAGAAAGCTTTGAAGCGGCTAAGTCACAATGAGCAGAAACCTGGGACCTAGAACTCCGGTTCTTTTCGAGCTAGAGCGCTCAAATTCGGTCACCATGTAGCCCTAGTTGCGGCAGGATTGCATGGCAAATTGCGACCCTCTCGTGGCAACAGAACGGAGTCAGGGTGATGTTAAAGTTCAGGTTTCTGCCATTGACTTGCATGACAGAAAAAAAGCCACTTTGGTAATGTGCTTTTAAACTGTCTTCTGGTATCTCCGGTTCCGGGGGTCGTGCAAAGCTGATATTTTGCCACTATGGCAAGGGTCCTCCCGCATGGGGACCAGGTAATTTTCAACCTGCTCAGACCCACAGAATGGGTTATTTTACATTATACAGTATGTACTTACAGTATACTGTATACAGGATTTATATATTTTTATTTTAAAGATATATAAGAATGTACTGTCTTGTATTAAAAACATGTGACTGTAAACCATAGTGACTGACAAAGATTTACATTTCAAATTCGAGAGGGGACTTTTCAAAGCATTACAGTACCGTTCAAAGAACAGGCCTCTAAGGGTTGTGGGAGGGGGATGGTGTGATTAGAAGCAGGCGTGCTGAGTGTTTGTACTGTACCTCGTCTATGGGCGGATTAAGAACACAATGCCTATATGCAGCAGATCAACGACCCAGTGTGTGGAGAGAGGGGGATGGTACTGTAGGCTAGCCAGGGTGAATCAGCCGATTAACGCTTGGCTAGGGAAGGATTAAAAACTGTGGAGGTGTGTGGCTGAAATACTGTAGTTAACAGCAGTGTAATTTCAAAAGGCAGTTCATCATAATAATTGGATGAATAAACCCCCAAAGACAACCCCCAAATACAGTACATAAAAAGCAAGTCACTTTAACTCCCTGTGCCCCACGCACCAAAAATGTTTTGTGGCAGGCAGAAGAATGTACTGTAATAAAGGCTGCAGAATGTATTATTGTGTATGGATGGTTAAAAAAAAGCAAGTCACTTTAACTCCCTTTGCCCCATGCACCAAAAATGTTTCCTTGTGCACTTTAAATGTTTCAATATTGTAAATAAATGTTTTTGTACTGACTCCACGAATAAAAGACCATGTTGAATTGCCTCACATTGTTTCCATTTGCTCCTTTGCCAGTGTAACAAATGTACTGTACTGTAGCGGCTTGCTGCACTGTTTTTTACTGGCTGGTCGCGCAATTGGCGTAGGAACTACGGCAATTGGCGTGGGAACTTCTGTTTTAGGGCACCCAGAAATAAAATTTATTTGGCCCCTAGATGTTAGGAACCCCCTCACTTGACCCCAACAGGGTCCCAGCAGTAATGGCGGCGAGAAAGGGTCACGCCGGCGAGGAGGGTCCTACCATTGAGCGCAAATGGCGGAGAAAGCTTTGAAGCGGCTAAGTCACAATGAGCAGAAACCTGGGACCCAGAACTCCGGTTCTGTTCGAGCTAGAGCGCTCAAATTCGGTCACCATGTAGCCCTAGTTGCGGCAGGATTGCATGGCAAATTGCGACCCTCTCGTGGCAACAGAACGGAGTCAGGGTGATGTTAAATTTCAGGTTTCTGCCATTGACTTGCATGGCAGAAAAAAAGCCACTTTGGTAATGTGTTTTTAAACTGTCTTCTGGTATCTCCGGTTCTGGGGTGCGTGCAAAGCTGATATTTTGCCACTATGGCAAGGGTACTCCCGCATGGGGACCAGGTAAATTTCAACCCGCTCAGACCCACAGAACAGGTTATTTTACATAATATTCTCGCAATTGGCGTGGGAACTACTTAGGGCCATGGTCAAGTTCACGGGCAATTGGCGTGGGAACTTCTGTTCTAGGGCACCTAGGAATAAAATAATTTTTGCCCATAGATGTTAGGCACTGTATACCACTGTACAGTATACTGTGGAAGACAAATAATGAAACGATACTGAATATGTAGAATAAAAGCATAGTTTTATTTAATCAGGGTTTATTACACAGTATACTGTACGGCCGGAAAAAATCAGCATACAGTACAATATTATCCATCGAAATCCCCCCATTAGCCGTTTTCTTTTCTAAGGAAAAAAAAGAAAAGTTTTAATGTACAGTAATGGTCAGCCCCCTAAAGAAGTACCCAGCCAGCCCCACCAAAATAATACGGCAACAAGACAGTACTCACCATAGAATTAAAATTCATTTCCCCCCAGATGTTAGGAACCCCCTCACTTCACCCCAACAGGGTCCGAGCATGTACTGTACAGTACTGTACAGTACTTTAAAATAAATTAAATATGCAATTTTACTATTACTGCGCGCGCACGCACAGACTGTGTACTGCAGGTTGAACCGCGAAGGTATTAGACTTCAGAGACAACAGCTCGCAAACGCCCCCATGTGTTTTTACACGGCATTGCAGTATTGCAGCCAGCCGGAATAAAATGCTTAAATCACAGCCGCGAATATAATGCTATATACCCCGGGAGAAAACGACACAAAACCGCACATCACCGGGATCCTCTGAAATTCGCGGAGCTAGCCAAGTAAGAATAAATTTGGTCGCCAGTGTAGATAATGCTCTTGCCTTGGCCTCTCCTATCTGGGAATGAAGATTTGACCTCACGCAGGATATCGGAGCCTTCACCAGGGAGTTCCGGAAGATGTTCGATACACCCGCCCTGTTGCTAGATACGCACTCGAATTTAGGACTATAGCTGCAGAGACAGATTGAAATGTTGAAGCCCTGTCCATGGCCTTTTGTCAGGAGCTATCCGAAGCCTTGAAGGATGAGCTGGCAACCTATGATCACCACACCGATTTGGAAGAACTAATCGACGTTTGCATCAAGGTGGATCATTGCCTTCATGAAAGGAGATCATCGTGTCACTCCATCCCGGATCACTCCCTGTCAGGTGAGCCAATCTGAGATTCCGCTCCCGGATACTTCAGAACCCATGCAATTGGGGGGTACTAGTCTTTTTCAAATCTGAGAAGCAACGACGCAATAATACCGGTTTATGTCTTAACTGTGGTACATCTGGACATTTTGCTTTCTTCTGTCCCCAAAAGTCGGGAAACGCTAAGTTCCCATGAGACCTGGGGAAGTCTCATTGGGAACGCTTTCTCTTTCCCCTATTTCTGCTGACAACCCTTCTCGCATTCTCCTCTCCATCACTCTCTTTGGGGAGGGCTTCCAAATCTCTACGCTTGCTTTCCTCAATTCAGGTTCTGGGGGAAACTTCATAGATCAATCATTCGCAGAACGCCATCTGGTTCCAATCAGGCGTAAAAGAAGTCTCATTGCTCTTGAAGCAATTGATAGAAGACCTCTTTGGTCAGCTTTTATCTCACTGGAGACAGAGGTGCTTCATCTCAAAATTGAAAATAAATCACTTGGAAAAGATTCAACTCAACATTATTCACACACCATCCATCAGCGTGATTCTCGCCCTTCCCTCTTTACAGATTCATAACCTCCGGGTGGACTGGCTTTCCAAAGAACCCATTCAATGGAGCTCTTTCTGCACTAAGAACGGCATCATAGAAGCACGTAGTATTGGGTGTACCACCGTGTCTGAGGAAAAGGAAAGGGTACAATTGCCAGAGGAGTGTGCCGAGTTCCGGGACGTGTTCGATAAGGTCAAATCTGAGGTTCTTCCTCCACATCATCCATTCGATTATCCCATTGATCTTCTTCCAGGTACCACACCACCCATGGGAACCTCTTACCCGTTGTCTATGCCTGAAACCAAGGCAATGAAGGAATATATTGCAGAGAATTTACAGAAAGGATTTATACGTAAATCCACCTCCCCTGCAGGTGCTGGGTTCTTCTTCGTGAAAAAGGACGGAGCCTTACGCCCTTGCATAAACTACCAGGGACTCAACAAAATTACAGTGAAAAATCGTTATCCTCTTCCCCTCATTTCTGAACTTTTCGATCGATTACAAGGAGCTAATATTTTCTCTAAATTGGATTTGCAAGGTGCCTACAATCTTGTCAGGATCCGTCAGGGTGACGAATGGAAAACTGCTTTCAACACCAGAGATGGACATTATGAGTACTTGGTCATTCCTTTTGGTCTGTGCAACGCCCCAGCCGTGTTTCAGGATTTTATAAATTAAGTTTTTAGGGATCTCCTCAACTCCTTTGTAATCATCTATCTCTATTACATCCTAATCTTTTCTAAATCTAAACAGGAACACATTAATCATGTGAAACAAGTGCTCTTTCATTTTCAAGAAAACAGACTTTTCGCCAAACTCGAGAAAAGTAATTTTCATCAAACTTCTTCTATTTTTCTTGGATATATCATTTCTGACACTGGCCTCACCATGGACCCCGCCAAAGTCAAGGCAGTACTGGATTGGCCTCAACCCACCACACTTAAAGCAGTGCAGCTATTTCTTGGATTCTCAATTTATTATCGCAGGTTTATCTTTATCCACATTCCTCCCGGCATCTCGCCTTCTCAGGATCGTCTTTACACTTTGTCGCTGCACCGCAAGAAAGTTCTCGAGTGGAGCCACTCCTCCAAATCTGCAGGACATCCCGGCACCAAGAGGACCCTGGATCTAATTTCCCGTACGTTTTGGTGGCCTGGGAGGCAAAAGTGTCATGGGAGAGGGGGTTTAGCCCGGTATTAAAGGGGTTGCACCCCATATGGCAACCCCCTGACCTCACTTGGGAGGCAAGGGGTTAACTGGTCTGCGGTCCAGTAATGTGTTTTACCCTGCTTCAGCACCAAATGTGTATTCCCCTGTAACAATGTATTTTCCCCATTCCAGTGTCTGCACCAACACTCACACTGGGGTCCATTCGGGAGAAGGGTTAATAGTTAGGAAGTGATAGTAGCCCTTTGTTCCATTTCCCACCTTTGCACTCTCCATTTTGCAGTTTCCCATAGGCCGCCATGGCTTCTCCATACCATCCTATGGGAATTCCGGCGATTTGGGCCTGATATTAGAGAAGACCTGCAGGTGGCGCCCGAGTGGAGGAGCGGCGGCCCCCCATTGTAAGTCAATGGAGCCATTCATTTCAATGGGGATTCCTCAACGCCGCCCTCCAGGAACGGGTTGGCAGCCATCCAAACCGCAGACCGCAGAAGCGGAAACAATATCTAAAAAAGAGCTTTTGATCACACTAGTTCATGTACAAATACAATTGGCGTGGGAAGCTTACGTTCTAGGGCACCCAGGAATAAAATTATTTTTGCCCTAGACCCTAGGAACCCCCACACTCGACCACACCGGGTCCAAGGATTAAGGACCCTCGTAAAGGGGCGCACTCGTCACGAGGGTCGCGCCATTTACTCCAATGGTAGCGGAGGTCCCATTGAATCCTATGGCGGTGCCGGCCCATGCATTTCCTATGGAGGCGCCGGCCATATTCATTCTAATGGAGGAAAGCCGCGTGGCTTTGGAACGGCTAAGTCCGAAAGTGTATAAAGTGTAAACCTATAGCTCCAGTTCTGTGAGTACCAGAGGGCTGGGATTTTGGTTGCATGTAGTCACTGCTCCGGCATGACTGCATGGCCATTTCCAGCCCTCTCCGATCAACCAGACGGAGTATGGGCAAATGTGAAAATTGTGGTTTTCCCATTGACTTCAATGGCGCAGTTGCTCCATTGAAAGCCTATAGCGGCGGAGCCCATTGATTTCAATGGGAGAGTGAAATGCAGTGATTTCTTTGAGCTTATAGCGGAGAATCCTGCATTAAAGTTATTAGGGGATTTTAACTGATTTTTGGTATCTCCGGTTCTGGGGGTCATGGAAGTCTGATATTTGGCCACTATGGCAAGGGTCCTCCAGCATGAGGACCTGGCAAATTTCAGCCTGCTCAGACCCACAGAACGGATTATTTTAATATTTGTAGATATTAAAGAATGTATTGTATTTTGGGTCTGGAAAAAGCCCGGGAAGGCTAGGGCCCATTTGGTATGTTAATGCTCAGGGGGGAGAAAAGTGGTCTACAATAAACCCCCTGATCAAAGGCTCCCCCACCCTGCTTGTGTATGCTAGCACAAAGGAAAGCAGGACGTGGGTACTTTATGATAAGTGTTGTGTTTCACACCTTGGGACAAAGGTTTTCCTTTCCCAAGCAGACTTTTAGATGCTGGTCTTGTGGGAGGGGGGCTGGGGAAATATACTGGGGATAGTATAATATCCACCCAGTGGGCAGGTATTACTGTGCCTCTCAAGTGAGGTGGCAAGGAGGGATTGGGTGCAGATAATTGTCCTCCAATGACTTGCACTCAATGCCAGGGTATAGGAGTGAAACTCAATATAAACGAGTGTAAGCTCTATGTCCAGGGTCTTTCGTGTCTTTCGTGATGTCTTCATTTGAACCTGTATTGCTGAATGAATTGCCAATCCTGTACATGATTGCTTCATTGTCCAACCCTTAAGTAAGTGCTATTTCTTGTCTGTTATTTGTATCCTCTTGTGTGTTCTCCTTCTTTAAGGAATAAACTATATTTATTATATCTAAGTCGTGTTCAATTCAACCCATATATTTGGTGAATATTATAACCTAACATTAGCTACCGTGACAGAAAGGACGTGAAAAATTTCGTAGCTGCGTGCCCAAAGTGTGCCAGGACTAAAACTCCCAGAATCCTTCCCTCAGGTCTTCTTCAACCTCTGCCTGTTCCAGACCGGCCATGGACACACCTGTCCATGGATTTCATTGTTGATTTGCCTATCGCCAAGCTTATGAACACGATCCTCGTAGTAGTGGACCGATTCTCGAAAAAGTCTCACTTTATACCCCTCAAGCCTCTCCTCAATTCTCTTAAACTAGCTGATATCTTCATCAGGGAGATTTTCCACCTACATGGAGTACCTACGGTAACAGTACCAGACAGAGGGTCGCAATTTATCTCCTGGTTCGGCCGCTTGTTCTGCCTCCATATGTGCATCGCTCTTTATTTCTCTTCAGGATACAACCCGCAGACTAATGGTCAGACAGAGAGGACATATCAGTCTCTTGAACAATATTTATGCTGTTTCGTGTCTGATTCCCAAGACGACTGGGCTGAACTCTTACCCTGGACAGAATTCGCCCACAATAACGCGCATAGCGGATCGACCCTGGAGTCTCCCTTCCTCGTGAATAACGGATTCAGATAATACTAGAAAACTTCTAAAGACTAAACCAAGTGGGCACAGAAAGAAAGGAGCAGATAAGATAATAGTACAGGCTGAAAAAAAACTTAAATGCATTCTTGCTAATGCAAGAAGCCTGACAGATAAAATGGGGGAGCTTGATTTAATAGCTGCAAGGGAGCAGTATGATATCATAGGCATTACTGAAACATGGTGGGATGAAACTCATGACTGGACAGTAAATTTAGAGGGTTATTCCCTTTATCGGAAGGTTCGAAAAATAGAAGGGGAGGTGGAGTATGTTTATATGTTAAACCGGATCTAAAACCATTATAAGGAATGATGTTTATGAAGGGAATGATGAAAATTTAGAGACTTTGTGGATAGAAATTAGCAGTGGAGGTAAAAGTATTAAGAAAATATTTGTGGGAATATGCTATAAACCACCAAATATCTGTGAGATTGAGGAAGCTAAAATACTTTTGCAAATGGAGAAGGCATCAAAACTGGGTCATGTTTGCATAATGGGGGATTATAAATATCCAGACATAGACTGGGGCAATGAGATTAGCATTACAACAAAAGGAAACAGGTTTTTGGGAGTGCTTAAAGACAATTATATGACCCAAATTATTGAGGAAACAACAAGGAGAGGGGCAATATTTGATTTGGTCATATCAAACAATGTAGAAGTAATAACAAATATTCAAGTCCTGGAACATTTGAGTAACAGTGATCATAACATGTTCTCATTTGAAATAAATTATCAAAAAATAGATTTCTTGGGTTCAGCAAAGACCTTAAACTTTAGAAAGGCAGATTTTAATAAATTGAGGTCTAATCTAGTAGTAATACAATGGGATGATGTTTTTGCAGGGAAACATGTAGAAGATAAATGGGCAGTCTTTAAAACATTATTAGAAAAGCACATTTATCAGTGTATACCCTTGGGTAATAAGTTTAAAAGAAATAGGTCAAAACAAATGTGGCTTAATAAACGGGTAGGGGAGGAAATGGACAAGAAGAGGAAGGAGTTTAGATTCTTTATCAGAAGGAATAGAGACATCGTATCAGTATTATAAGGAATGTAACAAAAATTGCAAATGGGCAATCAAATTTGCAAAAATGGATAATGAAAAAAGGATTTCTAAAGAAAGTAATTTAAAGTTAAAAGTAATTTAAAGTAAAAAGTAATTAAAAGTTATTTAAGTACCTTAATAACAAAAAATGAGAAAAGAAAATATAGGAACCTTTCAGTGTGAGATGGTTAGGCATATTATTGGAGATAAGGAAAAAGCTGAGGTATTAAATAAATACTTTGCCTCTTTGTTTACCAGGGAAGAATCAAGTTCAATAATAGTGCCGCAGGAGGAAGCCACAACCTCCATATTAATGAACAATTGGTTAACTGAGGAAGAAGTTCATAAACGACTTGAAAAAATTAAAGCAAATAAGGCACCTGGCCCCAAGAGTTATCAAGGAGTTTAGCTCAGTAATAGCCAAACCATTATATTTAATATTCAAGGACTCCATTTCCACAGGCTCAGAACCACAAGATTGGCGTAAAGCAGATGTGGTGCCTATATTTAAAAAGGGAGGAGGCTCATGCGCGACGGGTTCGTAGATGGAGGCTTGAACTGAGTGCTCCGCTACCCGCCAGCGAAAATGAGCAAAATAACATCAAAAAACCCAACACAGACCAAAATAAAATATTGCCCCCAGCCCCTCTAGTCTCACCGGTCACACGAGGATGGCGGCGACCCGCAAGAAGTCCAAACAAAAGGTGGATGTCCGCACCTACTTCACCGGAGCGAAAAAGCCCAGGGAGACCGAAAATATGGCGGCATCTGACTCAGACTCCGCACTGGAGCTGGAGATGGCCACGGAGGAGCTGACAGGGTAGTTCAAGCGAGAGATAGCACATGCCGGGGAAAACTGAGGCCGAGCTAGTGATGGATCGGTGTCACTGAGCATTGCGGGCCTGTCCACTGCCCAACAATCCCCCAAGATACATAATAGTCCGCCTGCAACTCTTCAGTACCAAGGAGGAGATCTGCAGGCTGACCAGGGCTACTCCGTTGGTGCCGTTCGAGGGGGTCGAAATGGCCATATTTCAGGACATTTCGCCAATCACTCTGGTGCAAAGGAAGGCCCTCCAGCCTGTAACAAGACTACTGCGGGATAAGGAGATAAGGTACAGGTACAGCCTTCCCATTTGCGCTGATCGTGGTGCAGAATGGCCGGACACAGGCACTCAAATACTTATCAGATGGTCCGGAGTTCCTGAGGAGGCTTGGTCTCCCCGACACGCTGCAGTTACCGGAGGCCTCGAAGGCATGCCCGCCCTGGCCGGTGGAGTGGGAGAAGGTGGGCATGATAGCCGGGCAGCGGAGGGGAAAGTCGGGACCCTCGAGACCCGTCTGAAGTTTGTCGATTCAGCCACTCTGTGCGTCCCAGGTTACCTGCCTCTGGATCTGATTCTCCCCCTAATTGACTGCTGAGTTGGTTTGGGGCGGCCGCGGAGACCGGTCCCCCCCCCCTCCCTTTTGCCTGAACCCACCCCCTTCCTCTTGCCCGTGATCACTGTCCCAGTGAGGGACACAGCGGTGGCTGAAAAGCAAAATTAAATATAATATATAAGTCAAAAGCTGGAGAGGGAGTACGCATATGGGGTGCAGATGAGGATCAGAGAGTGGGTTTACACATACAGCAGCGGGTACTACAAATTAGGACGCCAGCAGAGCAGCTAGGGCAGGGTCATCAGGGGGCCCTGCCTAGTTATTTCTCCCCTGCAACACAGGTTGGAGATGGGTGACACCGTTGGTACTATGGCACAGTTAGCCACGCAGTTAGGGTACCAAATGTCCACTCACCAGTTAAATTGGTTTAGTTTTAGCTTGAGTTTAAAGATAGTTTAGATAATAGTTATATAATGGGGCTTCGCCGGCGGGGGGGCAGAAGTCTGCCCTCATTCCCGCCTGTTGGCATGTGCCTTTGGGGCTGGGCTGCGGTCCTAAACCACAGTCCAGTCAAAGACCAGGGAATTCGTGGGCAGGAACACATCCCACGAGCCTGGACAGGAGGAGAGTGAGTCCAAGGCATGGCTGCTATTCCCGGGCAGCAAACCATAGGTCGACTAGGACCAAATTGGTTTTATGTGTGAATGTCGTGTGGATATGTGTTTCTTGTCATCCCCCCATGTGTTTCCCCTCCCCACCTCCAGGCTCCCTCAGAGGAAGTACAAAGGCAACATGGAAACAACTCAGCCGCTCCTGGCGCTCTACGCGGATAAGAGGCATGGGTAGGACACATTTTTACCCTCTATACATGGGCTCTCTATATACACACACATGGCACTGACGTTCATTTCACAAAATGTTAAGGGGTTTAATTCCCCACAAAAGCGTAGAATCGCCTTTGCAGAATTTAAACACAGGAAAACAGACGTTCTCTTCCTCCAAGAGACACACTATAGCTCCAGTAAAAATCCAGGGTTCATAGACAAAAACCTTAGACGATTTTACTTCGCCTCAGCTAAAGAAAAGAAAAGAGGGGTTGCTATATTATTCCACAATAGAGTCCCCTTCGAGGTTGAACAAATAAAGCGAGACCCCGATGGTCGATATATCATCCTGGTGGGACTTCTACAGCAGTGTAGGGTGACCCTAGCATGCGTCTATGCCCCATGTGAGCGTGATCCCCAGTTCTTTGATACATTTTTTCTCAAACTCCAGCGATGGGCAGTAGGAAATGTAATAGTCGCGGGAGACTTTAATAAAGTCATAGACCCTCGCATAGATAGATCCCCAAGACAAGAGAGGGAGAAGCAAGCAGGGGTAACGACGTTGCTAGAAGGATTACGGAGAGGCTGTCTGGTGGACATATGGCGGGAACAACACCCTGGCGAGCGTAGCTATTCATTTTACTCACACCCCCACGACAGTTACATCAGAAGGGAAAAAGGGAAAAACGGAGCACCATATCCAGCAATAAAAGAAAAACAGCCATCAGGAAGCGTTCCCATATAATAAGCTAATTTAATGGAATCAGGTTAAATACAGCACACACCAACGCGTTTCAGACTGTAGATAGTCCTTTATCAAGGTGAATACACATATCACATACACAATACAATTTATACAGAACCTGGCATGGCGGGAACAAACCGCAACCACTTCCGGGTTGGTCACCTGACCCGTGACAAGCTACCGGGAGGTGCAGCATGAATGCATGACCGTATCCGACGTAAACGTCATAGCGCAACAGGACCTGAGGTGCCTGGTGTGAACGTCCGCGAGGAGCGCGCATTATAGGCATAACACTCAGAGTCCAGAGACAGAGTAGCGCATGACGTACACTGGCGACACACTTTATTCGAGCTCGGCTAGTCCCACGAATTCGGGTATACCCGGGTGTATTGAGGTTTGTGACTGTTTTCTGCCCGAGTGCATTGAGGTATTTTCCAGGCAGGGATTGAAGCATTTTATTCCCGCTGGCTGCAATACTGCACAGTATATATATATATATATATACTGCATTACAATTCATGAATTTATGCCATCTGGTAGACACGCGAAGCATTGCAGCCTATTAAATCCTAATCATTATCATTTAACAGATCAGCCGCCCGTCAGCCAGGCATGAACCCAGGCTGGGAAGGCAAACGCAACGGGGCTTGTCAGAGGTGAGGAGCGGCGCATTCCAGGTATCTGCCAGGTACATACTGGGTATTTGCTCGAATAAAGTGTGTCGGTGCAGTAACCACGTCGAACGGCACGTGAAGCATCACAATGCATCATGTTGCTAAGCGACCGGCCCCCGTCAGTTAGAAGGATAAAAAAACTTTATTTAAACTACAAAAATAAAATTACTAGAAATACGAAAATATTAAAATCAAGAATAGAAATTAAAAACAATTAATTAACCAAAGCAACCTCAAATATTGGGTATCTTTATATCGTGCCATTTTGTGCAATGTTTGTGAGGGTTAGGAACAACTTAGTCACATAATTATAACAAAATAATAAGGATAATATAATGAACCTTTTGTATATTTTACATTGTACATACAGTTGTTCTAAACCTTCTGTAAAGAACATAGAAAGGGATACATTTAATAACACTTTCCAAAATTCACTGAAAGAATTAATCATATAAGTCATTATTCAATAACAGTTATTTATGAAATGTTTATGAAATGTTACTAATAGATGTTAATTAAGATATTTTGTGCTGAAGGAGGTTTAGGGTATCGGATGGCAAAACAATCATGTATCAAAAAGAAGGGATCCTATATCCCAATCGGAATTCAAACCATTAGGGATACGTGTTTGTAGACTAAAGATCCAGAAAAGTTCTCTTCTATTGAGGATATTCAATCTATTGCCTCCCCTGATAGGGCACGGCACATGTTCAATACCTAAAAATGACATATTGTTCACGTCACCCATGCTACAGTTACTGAAATGGAGGGATACAGGATGGTTAATATCCTTTTTAATAATCAACCAAAGGTGTTCTAGTATACGCACCTTTAGACACCGAATAGTTCATCCTACGTACTGTTTTCCACAACCGCATTTTAACAAGTACACCACATGTGTGGTATCGCAATTGATAAAAGAATTTATGTGGTATTTTTTACCTGTTTTATTAGAAAAAAAATCAGAATTACATGCCATATACTTGCATGCTTTGCATTTTGAACAAGCAAAACTGCCCTTAGGTAAATTCCTTAAAGGAACATTGGATGAGGAAAACAGACTAGGAGAAACATAATTTGCAATAGTTTTTGCTTGTCTAAAAACTAGTTTTGGTCCTTCCTCGTAAATGGAGTGTAAAGTTGGATCTGCAGCTAACACTCCCCAATGCTTCTTCACTATTTCCCTAATTTGATTCGCTTGATTGTTATGTTGAACAATGAAATAGGGGGAATTTGAGTGTGTTGTAAGTTGTTGTTGAGATTTATTTAATAAAACTGATCTGTCTGTATTAAGAACTTCGCAAAATGCTTTGTCTAAGTCCCTTCTTTGGTAACCTCTGGCCTCAAAAAACGCTCCATCAGATCTTTGGATTGTATAAGGAATTCATCCTCATTTGTACATATTCGTCTTAATCTAATGAGCTGGCCTTTTGGTATTCCTTTAATTAAGGATTTGGGGTGGCAGCATGCAAAAACGTGTTACGTGCATTTAATTTACGGTAAACAGTGGTAATAATATTTTTATTCATATCAATGGAAAGTGATAAATCTAAAAAGTGAATGTGATAGAGGTTGTGATTGACAGTGAATTTTAAATTAAATTCATTGTTATTAAGATAATTAGTGAACAAAATAAGTGAGTGCTCATCCCCATTCCAAACAAAAATAAGGTCGTCAATATAACACCTATAAAAAGTGATAAAGTGTCTGTAGGGATTCTTATCTCCAAACACGTGGACCGACTCCCACCAACCTAAACATAGGTTGGCATAGGATGGGGCAAAAGTCGTGCCCATGGCGGTACCACGTGTTTGGAGATAAAAATTCCCATCAAACATAAAATAATTGTGTGTTAGTAGTAACCGAATTGCATTTAAAATAAATGTGCTTTGTGCAGGTGAAAGATCCGATTGTTGCAAATAAAATCTGACAGCTGCCAACCCATGCTCATGCATTATGACTGTGTACAAGGAAGTAATATCCATTGTAAGCCAAATAAAGTTTGTTTCCCATCTGATGGAGTCCAATTGGGCCATTAGGTCACCGCTGTCCTTAATGTATGAAGGCAATATTTGAACAATTGACTGCAAAAAATGATTAACATATCTTGAAACACCATCTCCAAAAGATCCAATACTGGAGACAATTGGCCTCCCAGGTGGGGAGACCAATGTCTTATGGATCTTTAGGAGATGGTGGAAGATAGGGATAACGGGATAGAGAAGAAATAGGAATTCCAACTCCTTGACATCCTCTAAGTGATACATAGGAGGAGTGATCATTCAATTGACGCAGTGCCTCAGTTTTATAATCAATAAGGATGTTTATTCTACTGGTCACCGGCGGGTGCAAATGATTTATCCTTACTACTGTGCTGAGTGGGATCATTTCTAAACCAGGCTACATCCTTCTAGACATTTACTTATATAAGGGTTGTCTCACTCCCAGCAATACTCTGCAATTACAGTTTTCTTCTTAGAGCACTATACAACACATTTTTTTCCACGACAGTTACAGCAGGATCGACCACTTCTTTGTTTCGAGCAGAATGTTCCCCCAAATCTCAGACACTATAATTCATGACATTACATGGTCGGACCATGCATCAATAGAGCTGCGATGCACGCAAATTAGGCCGATTAGCCCGGGAGCAAACTGGAAACTGAACGAATCCCTGATTAAGATCCCAGAACTAGAACAGGCAGTTAAAGAAGAGATCAGGCAGTTTTTCTCACTAAACACGGGCAGTGTGGAATCTCACATCACATTGTGGGAGGCTCACAAGGCCACAATGCGCGGAATATTGATCAGCCTAGCATCAAGACAGAAAAAGCTAAGGGAGGCCAAATTGACCCAGCTATATAAGAGGTTACATGAGCTCTCTACACTCCATAGCCGATCAGGTAGAGGGGACATTCTAAAGGAGCTGAAGGATGTAAGGATAGAGCTTAACCTCCTCCTCACATCTCAGGCCGAGAGGGACCTGAGCTGGACAAAGGGGAAATTCTTTGAGAAAGCCAACAAACCAGACACCATGTTAGCTAACCGGATCCGCAATAAGCAGCCAAATTATTATATACAGGCAATCAAGACCACATCAGGAGAACTGTCCTCCAACCCCAAATGTATAGTGGAAGAGTTTAGACTTTTCTATGAGCAGTTATACAACGGGGAGAAGGTGGCACACAGCACAAAGACTATCAACACACTACAGTCATTCCTAAGAGAAGCAGAACTACCAAGGCTGAGCAGGCTGGAGCGCGAGGCAATTCAGAAGGATTTTACATTGGAGGAATTGACTGGGGTTATTAAGAACCTAAAACCCTCCAAAGCCCCAGGCCCAGATGGGTTTTCCAATTTATATTATAAAAAAATGATCGGGATTTTAGCTCCGCATGTGCTCAAAGTATTCAATGGAGTTCTGGCAGGGGAACCCTTCACAGACCAGATGCTCCAGGCATCGATATCCCTAATTCATAAGAAGGATAAAGATCCCACAAATTGTCAAAGTTACAGGCCGATATCTTTAATCAATGCGGACGTTAAAATTTACTCCAAATTACTGGCCAATAGATTGAGCATGGTCCTGCCAAGGCTTATTCACCCAGATCAGGTTGGCTTTATTAGAGACAGACAAGCGGCCGATAATACCAGAAGAATAATAGATATCATTGATTTCATTAATGCTAACGGGACCCGCGGCATAGCACTAAGCTTAGATGCGGAGAAAGCCTTTGATAGGATCGACTGGCCATACATGGAGTCCACGCTTGGAGCGTTTGGGTTTGGGGGGAAAATCCTAGGGGCAATAAAAGCATTATATACAACCCCGGCTGCTAAGGTGGTTCACCAAGGCTTCTCGTCGGCGCTGTTTAAAATCAAAAGCGGAACCAGACAGGGCTGCCCACTCTCGCCCTTGTTGTTCGCCCTATGCGTGGAACCGCTAGCACATCTGTAGCAACCCGGATATATCGGGAATCCAAATCCACTCGCAGGAACATAAAGTGGCTCTATACGC